>NC_046658.1:46899970-46913225 GCF_010883055.1 Belonocnema kinseyi | reverse complement strand
GCCAATTAGCACAAATGGTAAGTTCCGACAGTGCCTACAAGTGTGCCTACTGGCCGCTAAATGGCAATACCGGTTTCATATGTATACACCTGGTACTAATTGTAAATTTTCAAAATCAAAAGCTTCAGTTTTTAAAATTTTCAATTTAAATTCCTTCAAAGTAGTAGATTAACAATTGAAAATTTCTTAATTTTAGCGAGTTGCATTTAAAAATTCTTAAATTTTAAAGAAGTATAAATAAAAATTCCTTTATTGTAATGATTTTTATAATTTTGAAGGTGAAAAGCGCAGACGTTTCCATTCCAAATCTTCTAAATTGGTTACATTTAAAGTAGATCTTCATAAGTACATAATTTTAAATTGTGAAGGTACGTAAGTTTCAACGTTTTTCTGAAATACCGTCAACATGGGTAAATGAGAACCAAAATTCGCTAATTTTTCATATCTCTGCTTCGCCAAAAATTATAGAATGACCTAAATTGTTCTGCACCAAATATAATTTTTTAAAAGTCTTATGAGGATCTCCAGCAAATATCATTAAACCATATTCACATTTCCGTTGGGGTAATTGTGAATCAAAATTTTTGTTTCCCCATAAAAGTATGCAAAGCAAATAAAAGTATATATGTAAAAATCTTTGCTCAGATAAAGCACACCATAATAATAAAAATAATTTGACTTTTCAACTTTTTTTAGGAAAACTCAACTATGTTTGGAAAAAAATAAGTTTTTGCAAGCTATAGGATGGAGAAACGTTTGAAAAATTGTATTTAATATAAATGTCATATTTTGTAAGCTAGGGTATACTGATCTGCAACCATAATTTTTCTTCTTTTTTAGTATCCTAACACAAAAATATCAATAAATTACTTTAAAAAAATAACTTCGTAGAATCCCGAATATTTATTGAACAAAGTTTGTATAAAATTAAATTTTTTAATTGGATCCCATTTGACGTATAAGTTTTTGAGATTCTTTCGTGATTTGACTGTTCAATTTATAAATTTTTCTGACTTGTTGGTGAAATTTAAAAGCTATACACATATGGTTCAATGTAGGGAGCACTTTACGCTACAAATTGACATAGCGCAAAGTTCCAAAAAGTTCACTATGACCACTAAAATGTTAATACTTTCGGTTGATGGTAATTTTTTTTGAATCACTGACTGGAAGTATAACAAGTTCATATTTTCATAAAGTACCGATAGCTTCAATTGGTTTCTTTTTTTAAGCAACTTTCCCAACACT
Organism: Belonocnema kinseyi; assembly: GCF_010883055.1. Classification (NCBI taxonomy): domain Eukaryota; kingdom Metazoa; phylum Arthropoda; class Insecta; order Hymenoptera; family Cynipidae; genus Belonocnema; species Belonocnema kinseyi. Next base: position 46,911,977 of record NC_046658.1, on the reverse strand, counting down.
GCATCTAATTTTTAATGGTCCAGAAGTCAGATAATAATGATTGTGATGGAGATTGAACATGGTGAGTATTTTAGAGTCCAATTGAAATTAAAGAATTTCCATTTAATCACAAAAACTGCAAATGGAAACAGAATTTAATAAGATAAAAAATGACTTTAAGATAAACTGTCAAACTGTGGTCGATAAAAAAAATGCCAAGAGTTGTAAGTAGGCGATGAGTTAGCAGAAACGTAGGAGCTTCAATGTGGACAATGTGATTCAATGCATTTTAAGATCATTATACATAATTATTAAAAAAGATATGAAACGCTGATACTTTGAATTTGGGGGTTGTTTGGTTCATGTGTTAAAGAGCTTAAAATCAGCAAAAGGCAACGTTTATTAGTGGTTCGATTACCCTCAGGTGCAGATCCCGTAAAAAGCACTTTTTTCAGAATCCACATTTGTCTTTTGATAAATAAAGCTTTCGGTCATCTTCATAATCCTAAATACAAGGATAATTTACAATAAACAATGCACTATTTACTAAACATTATTATAGTAGCACGTTCTTTCCTCAACTCTGCTCCGACATATAGTATCTGTAGCCATCACCTTAAGTAAAGAGCTTCACAAAGTCGTCATGTGAGGTTACCCAATTGGGTCCATTAGTATCCAAGGTCTTGTTTCGGGCCTCATTGACTCTACTGACACTCTTTTGTATTAACTATTTGTCTTCATACTTTTTTGTCCTTGCGCGTACTTCTCTAGCTTCCTTTACGACCATGCATTTTTTCATACAAGCTCTCATGTGTCTGTGGTTTCTTATGCCACTTCTAATTGGCTCACACATGTTAACCATTCTTTCGTGTTCTGCCCCTGGGCACGCTGCCATTTACTTTACATTGATACACTTGCTTCTTTAGACGTTCCTCTTTTATTCTTTCCACCTGCCTGAAGCATCTTAAACGTTTTAATTTCCATATGTCACCTACCCGGGTAGAAATTGTAACTTGGTTCTTAAGAGGCCCTGTCTAGATTTCCTATTTTCTATCGAGGCCCTAAAGTAGCAATCTATCGAGGGTGCAAGCGAAAGCGTCACGCTCAGCTAGCGATGTCATCAGTAGGCAACCCAATGAGGGCCTATTAATAGGGTCTTTATAGAATCTAGATAGAACCTCATACACTATTATTCAAAAGAATATGCTATTGTTTTTTATTTTGTTGATTCAAGTAAATTATTATTAAAATATTAAGAAATTGATCATGCTTTAAATTCTGAAGTGTGATGCTATGGTTGCAGTAGGATTAAAGTTTAACCAGAACATTGCCATAATCTATTACCAGAAATTTTTGATTCAAAGAAGGAAAATATTAATCCAGTTGTAAAATAAATTTTCCTTGCAAAAGTTTAATCTGAAGATTTTACACCTTTCTGTAGCCTCTGACAATTACTCCTCCGTTTTCTCTGATCTTTATTAACATTTAATTATTAACTATACTACGCACGTTATTCTAATTTGATTAGAGAGGACTTATTGCCAATAACTAAAGACAAACCCAGTTTCTTAAAATATCCGCAAGCGACGAGAATCGAACGCACGCACCGTAGGTTTATAAGTCGAGCGCCTAATCACCATAGCTACGATACCACGCTGAGTGCAGTATCTTAAATGCTTGACGGCATTTATCCGATACTTTAGAAATAAGGAAAAAAGGTTTTTGAAGCTCGATTTGTTATATATGATTTTTAAACGCACTTACGTAATTTCAAATTAAATCGATCTGTAAGAAAAACTCTTTTCAAATTTTTAAGACACCAAATGTTTTTAATTTAAAAAAAAATGAAATTTTTCAAAGTTTTCATCTTGGTAATTTTTTTACTTTGTTCTTTTTTAAATTTAAGTATAATTAAGCGTAAGAACATGAATGGGCTTTTTTGCACTCACAGCTCTATTACTCGTTTTAACTGTCGAGTGCTTCACAAGGTCCTCTCAAGAAAATAAATAATTGATAGAAGTTATTTTTTTTAAATATATCTTTATGAAAAAAATTTTTTATCTAGTTTAATTAAAAAATGTAGTGCTAAAAAGTGAGTATATATAAGTGATGTAAGACAAGTAGCATACGGCAATAACCTGTCGAGGGCCAGCAGAGGAAAGCCTAGATTCTTCCAGGTAGGAAATCTGGCTGCGACCTCGTGAGAGCCAATATTTAGTTCAGGCATAAAGAGACAATTTCTATCCAAGGAGTGTCTCTTCTGCACTAAATTCTCTAATATTTCCTCATTACTCATCATCAGTATTTTGCTGCATATCATCAGCAGGAATTTCATGTTAATCGTCTTTTGTATTCTTATCCTTTTCTTGATAGGTCCACGTTTGCTACCATAAAGTTTAGTCGGTACAAGTATAGAATTATTTATTGCCCTTTTTGCTTAAATGACCCTACCCATAGTACCTACCTACTACTAGACCCTACCCTACCCATAATAATAATAATAATAATAATAATAATAATAATAATATATGTCCAATATGTCTGGGCAGACTGCTCTCATCAGATTACTTGATTGCATTATAAAAATGCGTCCGTGACTGATGATATATACCGGGACAGCCAAGAGCCTCGGTGGCTCAGTTGGTTAGACACACGGACTTCACCTCAGAAGTCCGGGGTTCGATCCCTGTACCGATACCTCTAGAAATTTTTCAATGTACCTTTACCGAGGTTCTGGTGGTTCGGAACCCACCTTAAGCTGTAGGTCCCCCTATCGTGTACTTGACTGCAATCCAGTCCGTCAATGATGGGGTAAAAAACCAGGCTTTGTCCAATATGTCTGGGCAGACTGCTCTCATCAGATCACTTGATTGCATTATAAAAATGCGTCCGTGACTGATGATATATACCGGGACAGCCCCGTGCAAAAATGATCAAATAAAAAAATCCAACTCTAACCAAAAATACCTTCAACATGTTGGGCAGTATAAGCCTGTGACAACATTTCAACAATGAAATGTTTTATAATAGCCCTGCTCTACCGATAACCTTCTTACCATCGTTCATGCACCTATCTAACTTCTCGTCTATCTTTCCGGCCCTAGTGAATAAGCTAAGAAGATATACGAAAATATATCAACTTATTCTATTCTCTTATCATTTAATACAATGTTGCATATTGTTTTCTCACTTGTACTTCATGCTTGTATTCAGTCTGTCCCTCATTCTTTGCTAGTCTTTAATTGATTCTGCCATAACAACCTTATCATCTGCAAACGTTAACCGACGTACCCTTATTGTTTTGAGATCCACACCTTCTTCGTCAAAGAGGGCCATTTTTGGAAAATCACTTTTAAAAAATAGAATTTCTTTTTTCGATGCGTAATCGCTATTGCATTTTTTCTTCGAATGAAGCCTTATAAAATAGTTGGCTCCTTATCTTCAGGAAACTAGTGCTGCAACTCATGTTTATAAATCGGTACCGAAAGGCGTACTGTGAAAGGAAACTAATTACTCTGAAATCTACGGGGTCTCTGCGTAAACATCGCCTCCAGATTCGCACGTGGAGCACGTATAGCTTTAGGAGTTCTTTTTCAACTCTCAAAACATCAGGAAACAAGGTGCAACAAATTACAGCTAATCAACCTGCTACATCGATACTAAACGCGAGGCTCATTGTGTGGAGGCAAACGCCTGTTCAATATAATTGGCCTCTAATTCGAGCCAGACAAAAAGGAAACTCATCATCTGCTTAATTCGATCCTCTCTCACCAAGTTTCCTTTCTTTTCATTACAGCTTGACATGCGCCGTAGGCAGGTTTCTGCCGTCCTGATGAAGAAACTATACAACTGCATTTGAAGTGAACAGAAATGTTCAATGAAATACATTTCTATCTACATCTTCTAACGTACGAGAGTTTTTGAAAAGAAAAGTATGATTCTTTAGTAAATAGCACATTCTTTATTCTTTAAAATTAAAAGATGGATAATTTCAATTATTTACGTGGAAAAATCTAGATATGCTAGAAACTAATGCACAGAGTAGCCGAGAATACTTACTCAAAGACACATTTGTGCAGATGTGTTGCTGAGTCCCGAATCAACCTCCCAGTACACCCACTTCCTGATGGCAAAACTTATCATCTGAATTTTTTAAATAATCAATCAATAATATAATTTCTACGAAATAAATAATTCATAATTAAATGAAAGTAAATTACTAAGTTTTGTTCCTACAAAATATATCATTATTACACATGCAAACAATTTAATCATTCAAATCTTTTTATAAGTAGAAAACAAAATAAAAAAAAAACTGTTTAGACTTTGATCGAGTTGTTAATTGCTTATTAAATTCATTTAATATTGCTAAACAGACTTTAAGATACTTAATTATTCTCAAGCATTAAGCTAAATTCTAACAACAAATAATATTCATTAAAGGCGGAGATGGTTAATATGTTTATTATACAGATTGTACTAACTTTAAAGCGCAATTTTTGACGTATAATAAATTGTTGAACTAATTAAAATTTTTATTTTGTAGTTCACAAATTTAGCTTCTAAAGAAAAAATTATGTTTCAGAAATATTACCCGTAATTGTTTGAAACCTTGTCATAACAACATTCTTTAATTGTATCAAGTTAAATAATATTAAAACCTAATGTTTAATTGTTCATTTGCATGGTTGACAGAATCTTAACTGAATAAATAGCATCATGAAATTAAAAATTAAAAATTAAATTTTTGTATTTTAATATTTGTATTGTTATTATACTAATAAATTATTGGTCTTGCCTCAAAAATAAAATAGTATTCCTGAAATTCGCTTAAGTATGCTACACTTTTATGTAGATGTATTGTGCCTTCATCAGAAATTCTTGAAAATCGATGTTGATAAGCTATTAAGAAACCCAATTATCTCAAGAGTTAACTATAATTTATAATAATGATAAGTGTAGTTAAACTCGTCTTTTCATGATGAATCCAATAATATAAAAAATATTTTAAAAATAGATAAAAATGCATTTGTACTTATATAGTTTCTTCATCAGGACGGCAGATTTATTGTTCAACAATGTATCATTTCTTATTTACGATCAACAAGCTTCTAATGCAGTAAGTTGGTACTCTTTAAATCTAAATTATTGAAAATTTAGATTTTCTTGTAACTTGAATAATTAAAATAGTAAAATACATTGTTATAATTTCATTTACACTTGAAATCGTGATGCGCGTTGTATTTTTCGTGTCAGGTTGTAGAAAGTTTCAAATTTCGGACTATCTACATCCAGAAAAAAGTTCTTAATAAAATTTAAAAAAAAAACATTTTTTGACTAGGTTTTTTTAATTCAACATGAAAATATTTTTATATTAAAAAATTTGTTTAATTATTTGATTCAAAACAAAATTCTTTGATTAAAAAAAAAGTTAGTAGGAACAATGAGAGAAACCATTTTTTCACAGACAGTAATTTGAAATAAGCAAATTATTTCTTTGAATCAAAGAAAGATTTTCTTAATCCACTTTACCAATGCGCTACGATACTGCGCAGAACAAATTAGTTTGATTATTTTACATTACCGTTTCTATCGAAATACCTGATTTCAAAAATTTTGCGAAGATGTGGAGGCGGACGGCTTCTGGTAATAATTTAAATCGCTAAAATGTGTGATAAAGAAGTGCGCGAAATCCTTGCATCGTAGGGATTTGCAAAAAGCATTGAAGCTTTCTACTGTGTAAACAGATACTTTTATACAGCACGACATAACCTCGATTTTATGTAAATTTTTGTTATTTCTGTACACAATTTCGTCACAATTGATCTTTGTACCTTAAATTTTCGTGAAAAATTTTTAATTTTGAAGGAATAAAATTCATTTACACACAAAAAATATTTTAAAAAAAGTTTTTTTCTCTGGTGAATAAATAGACCATGTAATTTTCTTGAAACTCGAGTTGTCGAATCCGATTATTGAAAAAATATACTCATGCGAAGAAAAATGAAAATTTTTTTCTTGTATTTAATTAGAATTATTACATTTTTAAATTAAATGGAATTATTTACTTTGCAGAACGCTAATTTATTTAAAATACACTATTGGATTTAAAGAAAATGAATATTTATTTTAAACTAACCTGTTCCCTTTTTTCAACCAAAACAGTTATTTCATTTAACGAAATGTAAAGGTGAAATAGAAATTATATTTCTTGGACATAAAGAAATTTTTCTTTAAATCAAACAAATGTTTCATTGATCGTCGATCAATACTAGAATTTCTTTGATTTAAAGAAGATTTCTTTGATTGGAATTGTTAATTTTTTAAGCCAAAAAGATGAATTTTTGACGAAAAATATGGATGGTTGATATTTCAATTAAAAAATAATTTAATTTCTAATAAAAAACAATTGAATTTAAAGGGCATTATAGGAATTAATAAGTAAACAGTCGAATCCTGAATCAAAACAGATTAAATTTCATCCAACCAGTTGCATTTTCAAACAAAAAAGATTCATTCTCTACTAAAATAAATAAATTTATAAATTGAAAAAGGCCAATTTTCAATAAAAGAACTAAATTTTCAACTAAGAAATAGTTTTCAGTCAAGAAAAAATCCACCGTACTATTAAAATTTTAATCCAAAAGCACTAACTTTCTACAAAACAGTTGAATTATTCACCAAATTGTTGAATGGTCATGCCAAAAAGATGAATTCTCAAAAAAAATCCTAATAGCCGATATTTTCCTAGGTGAAATGTTATATATAGTTCATATTATAGTGGACAAAACAATGGAATTTTTCATTTGTTTCATACATTTTTGTGTACAAAAGAAATTAAAAATACCAGCGTATAATTTTTTAACTGGGTCAACCAAAAACAAAAATATCATCTTCAAATTAAAATCAGTGGAATACAACTAAATAAGACGAATTTTCACACCCAACATTTAAATATTCATTTCAACAGATTAATTTTGAAACATAGAGTTGCATTTTAAACATAAAAAAAGATGAAACTTCTACCAAAGCAATGAATTTTCTCATCAGGAAGAGGAATATTCCAGAGAAGATTTAAATTTTTGAACCAGAATAATTTTCATATCAAGAAAGAAAAACAAATTTAAGATAGACTTTTAAACCTTCAAGTGAAGAAGACGAATGTGCTATACAACAATTGAATTTTTAACCCCAAAAGAGAAGTTTTAAATGAAAATGCATCAAAGAATGAAGTCTCAACCAAAAATAGTTAGATTTTCTTATTGGATTCTTATTGTGAAAATCGAACAAAATTAAGATCTATGTGAATGGGGAAAACACCGCGAAGTCTGCGATAAATAAATAGGAATTTAATGTTTATAGAATGAAGAACAATAGTTCAAATAAACATTAAACTTTGTTTTTGATACTTTTAAAATATTTGGTTAGAAAACTGGAAATATTTTAGATTTTCGACTACACCTTATTTCGCTTTCGTTATTTTCTCATATTATCACCATTCATATAATTCTAAAATTGCACTTGTCTTCATAAAAATAAATGAACAAGTAAAATTTTTGTTGCTTTAAATTCATTTGTGTAGGATCATTCACTTAAGAAATGTTTATCAACTCTATAATTACGAGCCTGTATAGTGTGCATGCGTGTAGAAATAATTACCGAGTAAATCAGTATACCTTTAGTAATTGTCAGTGATTGAATTCTAGCTCTAACAATTAATACATTTAACTGATAATCAGTTATATTTTATCATTTAAATTACGAGAGTACAGAACTAACTAATTATACTTTTTTTATTTTTAGAAATTATTTCACTTCCTTGTACTCTAGAACTCTAGGCCATCTTCAGCTTTCTCGATACGCGAGATAATCCACTTCTTACACTTTTTTTCTTTCATCATTTTTCCCCTCGTCGCCTGTCAGCGCCGACATACATAGCTCTAAGAACCGTTTAACGCTATCCCTATTAACAACTCAACCAGTTAGACTTCAGAGATTGATTTGCCTTTGTTGGCAATTAACCGGCGCACATTAGTTACAGCGGGGCCTGACTTTTCAATCGACTACAAAAATGAATATTCACGCTTTCTTCCTACCTGCATTCCCTTCCTGCCCAAGCGAGGCGTAAACATGTTTTAATTTATTGGTCAAAAAAGATAATGGGCTCTTTACTGATTAATAAACTTAGGTGAAAATAGGAACTTCATTGTTTTTGTAATTATATGTGTGGTGTGAGTAATCATGTTCAAGATCTCTTCCGAAAGTTGTAGATATATAATCTTAAAGCTTATATAAAACCATTAAAATTTCATAAGTAAGTTATGGCATACAAAGTGAAAATGTTCTAATAATGAAAATAGGGGCTGTTCAATAACAAATTGATGCTATTTTGAAAACTTCTTCCATCCCTCCCACACTGCAGGGTGACGTCATAAATACTAACAACCGCCCCCTCCCCCTTCAAGACAAAATTTCTTCTCTAATTTGATTTGACAAGCGCCTAAAATACCAAAAAAATATGTTAACAGATTTTAACAATAAAATAATTGTATGGATACCATATTGAATTCATTGTGACACGCTTAAGGCTTAAAGTCTAAATATATTTCATTTTCAACTAAATAAAAATTTAACTTTTTTATGGAAAATTTTTTAACTGTTATGTTAAAAATTTTATTTTATTAATGAAAATTGACCTGCTTTGTTAAAAAGTTAGCATTTTTAAACAAAATCTAACGTCGTTTTCGATCGAAAATACAACTGTGTTGTGAAAAAAGTCCTCTCTTTGGCTTGAAAATATAAATGTTTGTTTAAAAATTCAACTCTTTGGTTGAAGTTGGTTTTTTTTTTGTTTTTAAAATCCCAATACAGTGAAACTCGGAGAATGTACCGGTTTTGGGACAGCTTAATATTCGAGTTTTACTATACTTTGCTGGAAATTTATCTTTATAGAATGAAAGTTCAACTTTTTGGTGAAAAATTCCATTATTCTGTTGAAAATTCGTCCGTTTTGCTTGAAAATCAAATCTTTTAGAAAAAATTTTAAGCGAGAATAAAAATTCTCGAGGAATTAATTTTCGGTTAAAAAATAAGTGGTCAACTTTAAATAAAACAAATTAAGATTCAACCTAAACCAGTTGTACTTTGATTCAAATCGTTTTATTTTCAAGTCCACAAGAAGAATTTCTTTAGAAGAAAGTTGAATTGTCAATTTAAGACGACAAATGCTCTATCCAAAAATATGAATATTTAACAACACAATTACATTTTTTACCGAAAAAGATTTCTTTCTGAAGACAGTAGTTGAATTTTTAACTAAAATGATCAGTCTTTAACAACAGCAAAATGAATTTTTAACAAATACGTTCATTTTTCAACCAAGTGCCTGAATTTTCAATCCAAAAAGATTAATTCGAAACGAAAAAAATTAAATTAAATACTTCTATGTATAAAACAAAGATTTTAATTTGAAATGAAAAACGCTCGAGTTCATCCAGAAGGGACGAAATCATAATTTTAATCAAGTAGTTAAATTTTCAATAAAAAAGATGAATTTTTCATCCACAATAGTTCATTTAAATGTTCAGTTAAGATAATAATTTTCTGAAAAAAAAAGAAAGAAACGAATTTCCAAACAAAATACTTTAATTTTCAACCGTAATGTAGAATTTTTAACCAATCAAGATGGAGTCCAGATTTTTAAATTAAGAAGAATTAATTTCGACGAAATATTTTTGTATTTTCTTATGGAGATATATTTATCAAGTTCAAATGGGGGAAAGAATATTAAGTTCAATGTCAATATTAATCCCTCTCGCCCTATGTGACAAATTGTGATAAAGCCTTTCGCTTTTCCTGGTAGCGTGAAATATGTTATGTACATAATAAGAATTGTTTATTAATGATTATTCATGAACAACAAATACCTATCTCGTAAAATATTGAGGAAATCATTAGGATAATTACATGATGGATCCTTTTCAACACAGGTTTATTTTATTTATGAAACCTGCAGGGCCTGATGAAGTGAAATGCTATACTTGCAGATATGTGACGAGGTGTTTTCGCTTTGACAAACGACTAAAACCAGACATAAAACAGAAGATTGCGGTCGATGGCATTCGTGGTCGCGCGAATTCCAGCGCGCGAAAAAGAGGAGCGAGCGACTCTATATAGCATAGGTATTAGGTATCTTGGGGGGATGGGCCAATCAAATTCCCATGATTCCGAATTAGCAGATGCTTTCGCCAGATCGAATGGGCGCCCCGCGGCGACCCTCGAAGAGAAACCCCGTGGAATGTACGCCCGGACTAAAGATATTCACGACAACTATATTAGCTGCTTCAGATAGGATCGGCATCGTACTGCGCCAACGACACACGGTTATGGTGTCGCTCCACACACCTTTCTCTGCGTTCCATCGCATTCTCAGATCCACCAACTTCCCCTAAATCGCTTTTTATGAGTCTTCATTGTCCTGCGGCTTCAGCAAACATCATATGATTTATTTGAAAAATCAGTAATAAAGAATCAACTTTTCGAAAAAATATTGTACAAGCCTTAGTCGGTAATTCTCTGCAGACGGAGCACTTCTTGTTCAAGAGATAAATGATCAAAAGTATTGATCGTATCGTAAAAAAATCTACCCTCAAAAAAATAAATAGTTGTGGCTACTAACTTTTTACTAGTAAAGCACTCATTGTTTTTTACAGCTATTTAGTTAGTTACGATGATTAAGTAAATAGTCAGTTTACGTAGCCGTTTGTAGCACTCGTGACTTATTTTAATTAGAATCATAAATTAAAATAAAGAGCGTGACTATTTTACTTGCTTATGTGTATACGACTGAGAATGCGACAAAGGTTACCAACATTAAAACATGGCTGTCATAATCCGCTGTTTATTGATGCTAGGTATTGACAGATTGCAGCTGATTTTTTTTTTAATGAGCGCGTATAAATTATGGAAGGACACAAGTTTGACAAACTTTGTGGGTCGCCGATTAAATCGAAGCATTCGACGGTATATATAATAAATTATAAAACCGAACAAGTTTTATGTTTTACTACCAATCCTAATTTACAATGTGCAGCAATAATTTAAAAGTTGTTTCTTTTATTGTATATCGAAGTATGAATCACGAAGATCTCAGCGGGCTGAACTGATATCAACTGTCAACAGAAGGCGTACTCATACCCACTGGGATCTTTCTAATTCAGATTTCGGTAATATATTATCGCTACAGCTATTTTAGTTATTCTCTTTAACAAAAAGAAGATGGTCGCACGTACAAAAATGTTAGTATCTGCGTATTAGTAAGTTTAAATGCCAACAGATATTTGTTTACGTTACCTAGATTAGAACTTGTTAATCTACCTAATTAGATAGTAAGTACTATACTATCATCTTATGTGAAAAAATAGTTTTAAAAACTAACTCAGTACCAATAATATTGTTTAATATCTAAAGTAGTTCTCTCAATACTCTTATTAGTATTCTTAACTATTATTCTTTAGGTACCACAGAGCTAGAGAACGAGGCCGAGAAAGCCATGGCAGCAATGGTTGCGCGCAAGTCATGTGAATACTTGGGTATTCTTCCATTTGAGGATATTCAGCATACGTTAGTTAAGAAAACTATAACGAATACCTTCACACAACAGTCAAATTAAATAAAATAACATTAAGTGCCCAAAAAGAACCTTTGTTCAATGTCTACAAATGCTTGAAGCATAGTTTTCAGTCCAAAAGGAAATCTATAATCAACTATTTTTGAATGTATGCTTAATGGTCATAAAACCTATCTCAAATGATACTTTCAACTTTAAGAAATAGGGTTTTCGGCTTAGACTTTGGGATCATGTTAAAGAAAAGTCAGCTAACTATTCATTCTCCAAACTTTAGGAAACAAATTGAGAAACTTCAACTCAAGCTAAGAAAAAGTTAAAGAAAACTTGCTTATTTTAATTAGTATCAACCGACGTAACTCGTAATAAGGTTAATATTTCGGAATAAAACTTGAAGAATAA
>NC_046658.1:46898228-46899870 GCF_010883055.1 Belonocnema kinseyi | reverse complement strand
CAATGAAAAAGTTTGGACTCACTTAGAAAAATGGTTTTTGTTGTTGTTGTATTTATCGCTTTAATTATACCGGAGCTAAAAAACTGTCTCTTTAAAAGTTTGATTGTTTACGAAATTCTGTTTAAAATAAGCCCAGGGTGAAGCCAATTTGTCTAGTTCGTAAGTAGATATTGCAAAAATAGTGTAAATTTTAATGTTCTCTTAATTTTTCAATAAGTTTCGAAATAATCAACGTTTTTCAATGTTCTTGGGCTCATCTTAAAGCTGTTTTTGTTCACCATCTCACAACAGCTTAAAAGTATGAATCGTAATAAATTTCTTTTGGAATTGCAAGAACTTGAATATGTAACAAAAAAATTGGAAAAATTGAAATATTATTTTTAGTCACAAAAACATTTTTGTAAAATATGTGAAATATATAATCATGAATTTTCCACGTAATTTCCCCAAAATATATATTTATTTAACTTTTATTTGACTTTGCCTACAGATAAGATGTTTTCAAATTTATCCAACTTTTTTATTGCAACTTCAAGTTCTTGCAATTCGAAAAGAAATTTTTTACGCTTCATACTCGTAAGCTGTTATGATATAGTGAAAAAAAGATTCAAAATGAGCCCAAGAACATTGAAAAACGTTGACTATTTCGGAAGTTATTGAAAATTTCAGAAAACATTGAAATTTACACTATTTTTGCAATATCTACTTAAAAACTAGACGAATTGGCTTCACCTTGGTCTTATTTTAAACAGAATTTTGAAAAAAATCAACCTTTTAAAGAGACATTTTTTTAGCTCCGGTATAATGAAAGCGATATATACAACAAAAAAACTATTTTTCTAAGTGAGTCCAGACTTTTGCAGGGCAGTGTATATATTCACACGAGCGTTCTTCAAATCTTCTTTAAAAACCTTCCGTAATACCCGGATATATACCTACTTCCGTGAACCTTCCTGCAATATTTTTCGGAATTATGAGAACCTTCTATTGGAATGTGCCAGGAACGTCCAGGGAAATTTTTTTCCCCTCAGATGAAAAAATTGCCAAAGGGATTTTGGGGTTCCTCTTATTTTAAAACTTTAGGAAGACTTTTTGAGTTGTTTTCTATTCATGTTACATCCATCGACGTATCACTAATTTGGACTATTCCTCAAGCAAAAACCGATAATAAACTCCAACCTTGCCAAAAAATGTATGCCAAAAAGGTAATGAAAAGTAAGATTCTTTTATTACTAATTTTAGTTTATATAAGGACATGTGAAAATCAGCAAGTATAATATAATATTTTAAAGTTTAAATGTTACATCAATGAACAAAAAAATTTTTTTCCTGAGAAAAACTTTTCTGATTTTCTTGTATTAGATAATTATTTGTATGTTCGTTTTTTACTGTTACAGATCTCATTAAGTACCCATATTTTATTTCATAAGAAGCGTTACTTAAGGGAATATTGAAAATGCAAGATTTCTAAATGCTCCAGGAGTGCTACAAATAGTTTTGCAGCATAAATACTTTAACAAATTGAAACCGAAACTACAAAATAAAGGGGGAGGGTCGGTAAGGCCGGTATTTGGCCTAATTTATTTTTGGACCAAAAAATCTGAAAAAATCATGGTAGTATCTTATAAGTATCCCGAGTCGA
>NC_046658.1:46869132-46898128 GCF_010883055.1 Belonocnema kinseyi | reverse complement strand
AAAAATACGCTATAGGTTTTTGGAGTCGCTAATTACGAATCTGGCATCCGTTGAACTCTATCGCTTCAGGTTCAAGGTCACTTGAAGGTCATTTGAAGGTCATTTGAAGGTCAAATCGAGAAAAACCGGTAAAAAATTTAAAAAAATATGTTATAGGTTTTTGGGATCGCTGATTATGAACCTGGTGTCCGCTGACCTTTATCGCGTCAGGTTCAAGGTCATTTTTTTTCCAGCGTTTTCTCTCGATTTCGAGGGTCGATTTCACCCCTTAGAATCGTTTTTCCGCTGATAAAAAAAATTGCTTATTACTTACTTTTTCGTACCCTACAACATATTGAAATTTCAAGAAAATTGGAGGCGGACACCTTATAAGGGTTCCTTGTTAGTGATTCTCTACGTTTTCTCGGAAAAATATTGTGCGTTTTTGCGATGACCGTTGTTTTTTTAAATAAAATGTTGTGTCCTGTTTTGGTATGATGCTCAGCTAGTTCTGATTGCGTGAACATTTTTAACTTGTCTTTATTTCCAAGTTACTTTACACATTGGCTCCCCGCTTTCCCGATTTCTCTAATATAGACTTTGCCACAAGAGCAAAGAATTTTACATGCTCCTGGATTAGTGAGAGGTACCTTTTTGTCTTTAGGGCTATTTAGAAGTTGTCCAATTTTCGCCAGTGATTTAAATATGGATTGGATATTGTGTTTGTTAATAGCTCTTTCTATTTGTTCCGTTACATCTTGTATGTAGGTGATCGTTTTGTATTAAAATTTGTTTAACGTTTTGTAATTCCGTTTTTAAGTTATCTTTATCTGTCATTGAGTCAGCTTTGTATACAAGTGAGTAAATGATGAACAGTTTTTTAAAAGGGTGTTGATGGAAGATGACACGTAGGTATCTGTTTGTGTGAGTTAATGTTCTGTAAACTTCATGTCCTAATGTGGTATCAGATCTTTTGTAAACTACTACGCTCAAGGAAGGCAATTATTCGTTTTTATTTTTAATTTGTATGGTGATCTGAATATTAGGATGTAATCGATTGATGAAGTCGGAAAAATTTGTGTAGTTCATCTAGTTGATATCGCCAGATGGCAAAAGTGTTACTAAAGCAAAGGAACAAAAATGTTAGTTTACGCTTGGATTGGTTAAAGATTTCAATTTCAAGATGTTCCATAATTATGTTGGCTATTGCAGATGAGATTAAAGAGACCATTGTTGCTCCTGAGGTTTGCACGTTAAATTGGTTATAAAAGAAAAGTATGTATTATTGAGATATAAAAGGTGTGAGATCGGAGGGGAAATTGCATAGGAATTAATAATATTAATTGTATGAGAGATTGGTACTTTCGTAAAGAGAGATACTACGTCTAAACTCACTAGGATGTCTCGGGTTTATCAGGCTATCGATGGGTCTAAGTTGAACATTCTTTTAGTGTATTTTTGGAAGTCCGTAAAGTGTTGAAGAGATGGTATTAGTAAGTATAAATTTGAATACTTTTTTATATCATTTTTTGAGCTTTTTAGACTGCCATGTTGACTTTGTCTGCGTTTAATATTATGATGTAATTATTTCGATTGAGTTCTTTAATTGCTGTTTTTTCTTGTTTTGTTAAGTTTGAGGAGGGAAGTTGGGATTGGTATAAGATTTTACCGTCCTATATCGTATGTCATTCGTTTTTGTGGTGACAGGGTATAATATTGTGAATTCCAAATTACTGACAATTTCTTTTATGGGGACTTTGGAGGGAGCTACTACAAAATTATGTCCTTTAGATAATGCTGAATTCATTTAATTGCTGAGAGTCAAATCTGAGGGTGTTTGGTAGGAAAGTAGAGGTTTCATTAGTTTTTAGAGGTAGTGTGCGAGAAAAATTTTGTATTTTGTATTATTTCTTTCAAGAGAAGCAAACTTGTTTTATGTAAAATTGATTTGGATTTAGACGTTAAAATCTAAATCAACAGGAGAGTTCTTTAAATAATAGATTCAAGGCTTTTAAAGTTACCTTCCCTTCATACCGTTGAAGATCGAACTCACAATCGTGAGAGCAAAGCCACTAGAAAAACCCTAGCAAATTAGAGCCTATGCAGGTTCAGGTATAGGATCCTGAACAAGTTTCTGTACATAAACCCGCATCTAAATTCGCTCTGTGAAGGAACCTGTAGAGGATCATTTAAGAATTAGCTTGAATACAAGTTCTTTTGCATGATCATGTACAGTTTTCTTTGCCAAATTCCTGGACAGGAATTTTTAAGACTTCACGCAATAGGCATGCGGTATTAGTATAGAAGAAACGCTTGTTTGTAGTCAATGTATACCACGTACAAGTTCCTTTAATGTTTACAAGCTTGCTTCATGGCAACAGTGTCTATAGTGACTAGATCTCTCTTGCGAGTCAATTACGCCTTTGTCTTGAACATTATGCAGTGGTAGCTCATCAATAGGAGTCTTCTACTCTAATTTCATTTTGATAGCAGCTATTTCCACAGCAAAAAACAATCTGCTTACAAATATTTAGCGTTTTTGGTCTGCTAAATTCTTTTCCCTCATTCCGGTAACTACATTGGGGTACTTGAGTACGTTCATTTTATTTACCTTCTCGGTTGCTGAACTCTGCCTCTGGTTGAATCAGGCCATCCGCCTTTGGAACATGTAGTGGTACTGGATCACCATCAGGTTGAAAAAAAACATCGATTAACGCTGCTTTATCGTATCATGCAGCTTACTTTAGCTGATATCTATACTTTACAGTAAGATATATCCTAAATTTGTACTTCTTTTCGCTTTTGGTTTCAAACTTCGCGCATTCATGACAGAGAGGCACCATTTCTTCCTTCATTGTGGTATCCAATTTAACCCTTTCCCACGATATTTATGTTGAGGTTGTTGGCTGCGAATTGATAAAGCTAGCCAAAACATCCTCAACAGGCTCAGTTGATGTTACGCGGTTTAACGTTCACCGTACATGTTCTTGCTGGCCAGCTGTTAGATTAGTGACATCTGCCTGACCATCATGGAGCTCACCATCATCATCGTCCCACATGATGTACTTCCAGCGGTAACTCCCGAGATGTCCGAACGATCTTCGGGAAACAGCAGAAATTTCAAAATATTACAAATATTCTCCGTATCTTTAATTGATTCTGGTGTTCCTTTTCTCATTGTTCTCTACCTAGCATGGGAAACTCTGTTAGTAGCTATAGTACAGCTTATATAGACGTCAAAGTCATGAGAGGAAAGCTCATGCCCACGGCGACGCAAAGACAAAAGGTTATTCGGCAAGGTCAATATAATATTAATAATTATTCATTTTTTAGTACACGAGGATATATAAAAGGAGAGGGGGAGGGGTATGGATTTTTAGATTAATTTAGAATTCCCGCGTTGCTTCTTGAAATAACAGATTTTTTCCGCAACTCTGCTGCAACCCTGTCCGCTGATATAATCCCTCTTGAAATCACCACAGGCGAAGAGCTTCACAAAGTCACCGTATAGAGATCTTCGTGAGGGTCCATTAGTATCCGAGGTATTTCGTTTTAGGCGTCTCTCACTCCACTGACATTCATAATTTCTTATAAACTATTCCTCGCGACTTTTGCTTCTCCTGGCATATCTCTTTATTCTTATTTACGTTCATACATTTTCTCGTATAATATGCTAAGTTTCTTTAGCATTTTATATCTTTTCGACTTAGAGTCCCATTCATACAACCGCTAACCGTCAACCGCGTTAGTTTTACTCTGATCCTTTTCTTGGTCGACGCCGGGCTTTCTATCGTACAGCACAGTCGATACAAGCAAAGAATTATTTATTGCAATTTTAGCTTTATTTCCAATATTTTTACAAATTTCTACATATTTATTTAAATAAGACGTTGGTTTTAGAATACTTCTCCGAGTCAGGTTGCTGATAAATCTCTCTAGCAATCACCCCAATTGCATACCCCTCGTTTGTGCGCCTATCTAACTTCTTATCTATGTTTTCGTCAGTAGTGAATAGGCTCGTTTTTTTAATTTTTAAGACTATGTTGCATATTGTTTTCTCACTCTTTTCTTCGAACACTACAATTTTTGTTCTATTTACGTTGATTTTGAGGCCCATGCTCTTCTTGATTGTATTCAGTTTGTGCAGCATTCTTTGCAAGTCTTCGAATGACTCTGCTATAATAACCTTCTGCGAACGCTAACCCACGTACTCTCACTGTTTCAAGATCCATACCTTCTTCGTCGAAGGGGGCACTCTTAAAAACTTGCCCATGAATATAATAAATAACCATGAGGACATAGCGCAACCTTGTCTAACACCTTGCATAATACCGAACCAGTCACTAAAATTTCCATTGACCCTTACACTCGCTTTGCTAACAGTATATATTGTTTTTATTACTTGTAGAAGCCATCTATTGACTCCGTAATCGTTCAGTTCTTCCCGAGGGGCTATTCACTCTGATGTCAACGTTTTGAACGTTAAAATTTTTCGTGAAGTCTGAACGAAATCACATAAAACTATAAAAAGCATGAACTCGTAACATTTAAGCAGTTGTAGCAATAACGAAGTCAGTAAAACTGCATTCGAAGTCGTAAGAATAAGGAAAGAGTCGTGATACAACGTAGTCAGTCAGCAAAGATGAAAGTAGTGTCGTGCGAAGTCAGTACCGAGTCAGTACGAAGGCAGTACCGAGTCAGTGCGAAGTCAGTTTCGAGTCAATACAAAGTCAGAACGATGTCATCGAGATCAAAATCGAGTGGTATAAAAATAACCGAAAAGGACGTCACGCTGCAATGTATAGTACGCGTCGAGGCGAACCGAGTTATGAAGGCAGGACGAAGTCAGAACGACAGTCATCACTTGAACTCTTCGAAGTTATCAACTAACGAATTGAAAAACTAGAGTCAAATGAAGTCACGGTAGTACAATTGAAGTCGCACTACATTGTTAAAATAACGTTACATTTATCTCAGTGGACTTCGAAGTGAATCGCCCCTCGGGGCTTCCCAGAGTTTAATTCTATCCATCTTGGCAAATGCTTGTTCTAGCTCAACAAATGCACAGGAAACATTTTTCCTTCTCTCAAACGTTTTTCTGTGATGCTTTTCAAAATTGGACTATTTCAATTTCAATTGCATAATTAGACAATTTTTGAATAATATTAGCTATTGTGAACCTATAAAGATTAATTATTCTGCAAATTTTTTTGGTAGACAAAGAATCAAACTTTTGAGAATAGTAAAAGAACCGAACGCTAGAGAAAGCCACAGGGTTCACAGCTTATTGGCTTAATGTCTCTGTTTATTAAATATTTGAAATAACATTTAAAAAAAAAAAATAAACTTAAGACTGTCAAGCTATGCAAAAAATTACACAGAAAGGCTTTGAAAAATGTATGTTCTTTAAAAATCTCCTTTAAAAAAAAAATACACAAGAAAAACATTTTGTGTGATATAATTACAACTGAAAAAAAGAGGGAGAAAAAACAGCAAAAATAAAATCGCTTCGTTCATTGTTAATTAGCCTTTTATATACTACTGGGATCCAACATGTTTCGAGGGCTTTTCGGCTTCCCCGTCAGGGAAATTTTAATAGGAAAATGAAAGAGAATATTTGTAAGTTATGCTAATAATAATTAATAAGTAGAATTCAAAGTTAATTATTAGGGAACTTTTAAAATTCGTTTATCTTTAATATTTCTGAGAAGCGATTTTACATTACAAAAAATCTTAGCTTCAATTAACATCTCAATCCAACAATATTTATAGTACGATTTTTTAATGAACGTACTTCTTTTCAAACCTTCTTGTACAAATTTGTTGCACAATTTAAATGTTTTAAGTTTATGTATTTTTTAAATTTACTTTCAGATATTCTGAAGATTGTGAGAATTATATTATTTTTAATTGCAAACATTCAAAATTGAAGCGTCAAAAATTAAACATTCCCAAATTGCGTTTAAAAATTCTCAAATTCACATCTTGAAATGAAGTCGATAGAAATAAATCATTTTCAAATTCTGCATCACGCTTTTTGGAATGCACGCATTTTAATCTTAAGTGGAAAAATAACTTAGAAAAGTGAATGATAACTGTCGCATTAACAGAATAATCGCAGGTTCAATATAGACAAAGATAATAAATGAATATTGGCAGATTATTCTTGTCTCCGAGACGTTGTACATGTACAATGTACGTTGTACATTTACTATATTAATTAAATTTATTTCTTAACGTATATGTCTGATAATCATGAATTTCTCTCCAAGTTTATTTACGTACGATTCACTGATGCAAGTATTTTACCATCTTTAAACTCCACTTTAGTTAGCGTTTCAAGCTTCATTTACATTCAATAACAATCAATCAAATACTAAAAGTGGATTCTTTATGACGAATTAATGTCTCACCTTATCGCAGACACCCCTGCTGCGTTTTAAATTACCTTATGCAGCTGATTACTGTTGACTCAAGTAATGAAAAGTGCCCATGAAATCCAAATCAGATCCCAAACAAAGTCTCACTATGCTAAAGTATTGGGAAAGAGATAAATCAGTCATATAGCTATAAAATTTCCTTCAAATATTTAAAAAATTCAAACATGTTCGAAAGTACTAGAAAAGTTCAAT
This sequence comes from Belonocnema kinseyi, assembly GCF_010883055.1. NCBI lineage: Eukaryota > Metazoa > Arthropoda > Insecta > Hymenoptera > Cynipidae > Belonocnema > Belonocnema kinseyi. The sequence continues at coordinate 46,891,517 of NC_046658.1, read as the reverse complement.
TTTATTTCTTTTTCAAATTTTTCAAGAAAATTACTATCAAAATAGGATTAGAGCACCAACAAAATTCAAAATACCTTCTGTTTCGGCGTAACATTTTTCGGGCTAAAAGTGATGCCCTTCTGCAATAAAAGTATTAGAAAAGGTCCTTTTTAAAAAAGTGTACAAGTGCTTAACGGTAGATTTTCAGGACAAAAGTACTCAAAATCTCCACTATTTTCTTAAAATGTTTACAAGTCCTATATGAGTTTTGGAACAAAATTATACATGAAATGTTCATGTATTTATTTATGTTTAAAACTTTTAATGAGGGTTTATAGGATTCATGTGTAAAAAAGTACTTTCAAAATAATACTAATGAAAAAAACCTTTCGAAGTGCCTCCAGTTTCAGCCGAACCTTTTAAGGATATGTGCCACAAAGGTCCTACTTATTAAAAAAATTTATTTCATTTATGGTATAAAATTACTAAAAAGGTTTTAATTTATTTCTTTAAATGCCTCCAAAGCTCATAAGATTTTTATCTTGACGTATTTACCTAAATGAAACCAAAGTACCCAATAATTAAAATTTTATTGTGTCTGAATAGGATTTTTTTGTTGATTTTACATGAATTTGTAAGAATTTTAAAAAGAAAGGAAAATGTAACTTTTATAATATTTAGGTACCAACAGCATTTTTTCATCACAGTTCTGTTTCAGACATTTTCGGGTAATGAATTTAGAACTGTAAATATTTTTAATAAAAGTAAATGAAAATGTTCTAATACTTTTATCCCAAAATATTCTTTCGGCAAAATGTATTTAGAAATTTTGGTTACTAGTAGTCCTATGTCAACAGGAACTTCTAAAAATATAAATCTTTTACGCACTTTTGAAATTTAAAAAAAATAAGTAAGGCATTTCTTCTGCTTTTGTTACAAAGGAATTTTTTGCGGCAGAACTATTTTTGAGCTTCCGAAAAATGGAAATTTCCCCAATTTCAGAGTATCGAAATAAAATAAAAACACCAGAATTGTTTATTAACGAAATCCTAATAATCCGAAAGTAAAGCTTATCGAAAATAGAAAAATTCAGAAATAAGAAATTACCGAAATTATTTAATTCCGAAATTTTGAAACGCAAAATTTCACATTTCGGAAATTCGTTAATCATCGAAAATTTCAAAATCCTAAAATTTCATATTTCCGCAATTGATAAAAAAAATTATTTGGTTCAAACAAAAATATTTAGTGGCCAATTGGACCGGAAACATTATTTTTCATTCCAAGAAGAATTTTTCTTTATTTCAAAATGATTTTATGCCATTTTTAAGTTTCTTATTACTTGAATGTTTATAGTCGCATCAACTGCCAGGGTCATTAACGATTGTACTGTAGGGTCAATTATAAACTGTAGAGTATCTGTGAGGTAGCATACCAAGGGCCAGAAGCGAAGCTTTCAGAAAAATCTCGTCCAGCCTCGCTTTCTGTTTTGGGAATCGAACCCGCGCCAGTGTGACTGCCAAAGCTTTACTATCTGAGCCACAATGAATCTGCCATTTATAAGTTGTTTTTGTGTAATTGCAACAATTGTGGACTCGCACACCCATTTGAAATAACAGATACAAAATATTAAACTTTTTTTCTCGAGAATTTGACATTTAAATAATGTACTACTTTCAGGAATTAGTATTTTGTTGATTTACTGATTACGAGTATTTGAAATATTTGAGTATTTGGTAATTTACTCAATTCTCGTTTCTTTAACTATTACTTTCAGAATATTTTAATTATGTTAATTAGCATTTTAATTAGTTTAACTTTTTTCGGTAATTAGAATATAAGAAATTTTAATTTTTAAAATTTTCTATTTCGGTGATTATATGTTTCGTAATTATATTTTCGGTAATTTTTAACATTTGGGGATTTGATTTCTTCGCGAAATAATGTCATCCCACTGTTTGAATTACAATTCCTATAGGTACTTAAACGCATGTTTAAAAACCTAAAATCAAACCTTTTCAGGCTTGTTTCTTTCTCTTTTGGGTAATTTTGCACATACAGGGGACTTTTCGGAGAAGAAAATTGGTGCGAAAAGGGGGAGGGTCGGTAAGGCCGGTTTTTGGCCTAATTTATTTTTGGACCGAAAAATCTGAAAAAATCATGGTAGCATCTTATAAGTATCCCGAGTCGATTGCACGCTAAACGGACTACTCTCCACCCCCCAGCCACCCCCGCCCCCCTACAAATATAGGAAACACCACTACCCACCAACTGTATTTTCGAGAGATTTGACACTCTTAAACACGTATTCTGAGGTTAGCTCGGGTTTACTATGGTTTTCGGTGTCGCCGAATACAAATCTGACGTCCTTTGACTTTTATTGCGTCAGGTTCAAGGTCATTGGAAGGTCAAATCGAGAGAAAACGGTAAAAAAATCCAAAAAAATACGCTATAGGTTTTTGGAGTCGCTAATTACGAATCTGGCATCCGTTGAACTCTATCGCTTCAGGTTCAAGGTCACTTGAAGGTCATTTGAAGGTCAAATCGAGAAAAAACGGTAAAAAAATTTTTAAAAATATGTTATAGGTTTTTGGGGTCGCTGATTATGAACCTGGTGTCCGCTGACACTTAAAAACGGAATTACAAAACGTTAAACAAATTTTAATACAAAACGATCACCTACATACAAGATGTAACGGAACAAATAGAAAGAGCTATTAACGAACACAATATCCAATCCATATTTAAATCACTGGCGAAAATTGGACAACTTCTAAACAGCCCTAAAGACAAAAAGGTACCTCTCACTAATCCAGGAGCATGTAAAATTCCTTGCTCTTGTGGCAAAGTCTATATTAGAGAAATCGGGAAAGCGGGAAGCCAATGTGTAAAGTAACTTGGAAATAAAGACAAGTTAAAAATTTTCACGCAATCAGAACTAGCTGAGCATCATACCAAAACAGGACACAACATTTTATTTAAAAAAACAACGGTCATCGCAAAAACGCACAATATTTTTCCGAGAAAACGTAGAGAATCACTAAAAGTAGTCTAGTCTGAATAGTAGACTAGTCTACTCCAAACCTAGAATCATGTTATTCCTGAAGAAGTGAACTGCAATGTTCACGATAGGTCGTCAAGATTGGTAGTTTTGCACAAGATTGAAACCCAAAACACCACCCTTTTATTATAATAAATATCCGTGAAAGCATTAAATCTATAAACTTTATAACTGTAAGCGACAAGAGTTTTCGCAATGGACTTCTGTAAAGGACGCTATACGTATTTATGTACGGGAATCTGTCCTTTAATTTACTTTACAAAGTAACATGTTCAGGAACCTATACATCATCATTCAAAGGTTCTGTTATCGGTCCAAGTTCTTTTTAGGATCGTATACATTTTCCAACAACCAATTCCTGTACAGATATCGTCAAGATTACCTGTAAACGTCACAAAGAAGTTTTCTAATGATATCCACATGGTGTTCGAACATGAATCAACATGAAGTGGACCGTGAGGCACCAATATTTGGCTAAAAAAAGAATTTTGGTTAACAGAAACGGAAGGATTCATCATTGAGATGTAGGACGTGATTTACCGGCTCTGATTATGTAGCGATACCATCAAATCCATCAAGCAAATTGTTGATGGTTGTCGCGTAATGGCCCGAAGAGAAGATACGCACAGACATAATCATGTGGCAGAGAATTATACGTCAACAAATTGTCCTAAACTTAGGACTCTTACGAGAATGGATACCTTTATATAGATAGTTTCCAGTGCTTCTTTTAGAAAACAAAGATAGGAATTTTCAGGCAACCTACATAAACACGAATCTTACGTATATCAATCTGAGGCATAAAGTAAAGGTAATATGGAAGAATGTGAAATATGTAGTTGTTCAACATATTGTAATTGCCGCTATAGGTAATGTGCAGGAATGATGTACTAGAAACATCTACAACGTCTGGGATTCAGTAGGGTACTGGTATCAGTTCAGAAATTGGTTTAATTGAACACTTGTCGCATTGTACAAAAACTCTTAAACCATCAGTGATAAGGCCACTAAAATCTTCTGGAGTAACAAATGGTAGCTCTAGGAAAGCACACAGATGCGAGTACTGTTACCCTAAACGCTCGCGGCCCTCGTGCAAAGACCACGACGGTAAAGGAGGAACTCTAAATTAGACAATGCTTTTAATTTGGCACTCATTACAACATTTTCACAGAATATTTTAAATATTGTATTATAGTATGTTGCATTCCAAGGGATGAAACGCAGCGACTGCAACGAGTGTGAAGTTTGCTGCCCGAGCCAAGCAAGGGCTGCATTAACACGAGTTAAAATCACTGGGTTACATTCCTAGTAATGCCTATTATTTTTTATAGCAAATTTATTAAAAATTCCAGTTGCGATACCTGTAGAACCTACCTACCTACCTGTGTACCCTAGAGCTGCAACAAAACTTCTGCAATCAAAACATTGCAAACAGTTGACAACAACATACATTATGTAACCAATGAAAAATACCTATTGTGAAAAGTTTTGATGGTTTTTAAACGGTGACAATGACGGGGATTTTTTTCGAATTTAGAAAAATTGTTTTAATGAATTTTGTTGTTAAATAAAAATTTGTTTGAGGTAACAAGTTTTTATTGGGAATAATTAAGTTTCAGTTCCTTTGAATTCACAAAAGATCCAATTTTCAGAATTCTGTTCTAAAAATATTCCATTCTTATTGATTTCATGAAATAATACAATTTAACTCCTTTGTAATAAAATTGCCCAATTTTCAAAATTTAAGTCTAACATTTTTCAATTTGGAGAGCTTTTGATTAAAATTTTTTAAATGTTAATGTACACAATTTCAAACGTTTCAATTTAAAAATGGTCAAATCATTTTTATACCCATCGAAATAGTGTGCTCTTTTTCAAAACTTTATCCATTCTATAATTTTTCGGTTCCATCAAAAACATGTAATATGCAAAAACCTGGCTAGGTATAATTAAATGAAGTTGTGAAATCAAGGAGGGCTGAGTCAAATAAAAAAAATTAGCATTAAGAATTCAAATAGGGTTAAATTTTGGAACTTAGCGCGATTGAAGAAGGTATTAACGAAAGGAAATAAACTTCAAAAAAATTACAGTAATATTTACAGAGGAGCAATACATGCAATCCCGTCAAGTTATTATAATTCATGAAATGGTTAAGGGATGTGGCAAAGGTAAATGGTAAAGGTATGTCATCCCGCCCCCACGAGACGTTGAAAAAGGGTAGGGGTGCAACTTTCCAAGATTTTTGTGACCAATCACAGTGGTTCCTTCCTTTCGGTATCAAACCGAAACCAATCGAGATACGATGGAAATCATGACAAATAGATGATTTTCTCGGAAACCTTCACCCGTACAAAAAAATTCCCTGCAACCAAAAATGTCCTTTTCGATGAGATCTGCAACTTGTATTTAAAATATTTTTTTTAATTTTTGATATTAGCTAAAAAATTCGTAATGTGCGCGTCATAATACATAATTATACGGAGCCCGAAGAAAATCGGACATACATTGTTTTCGGAAGTTCACCCAATATATTTTGCTGCACCCGTGCATTAGGTGGAAAAACTACCCTTTTTCAATCATAAAATATACCACAAAAATACAAGAAAATTTTATTTGGAGTCAATCGATTTCATAGGTTTGTCTGCGGCCCTTGACAAAGGTAAAAAATTTTAATTTTGTATATTTTTCCAAAGTGAACTTTGTACGTTTTTGACGAAACACAACTTAATTTTTCACAAAATTCATATAAAAATAGATATGCATTGCCTCTTTTATTTTGAAATATGTAAACACACTTTTTACACAGATAATTTTTTTTATTTCATACATTTTTAGTTTCAAATGATTAATTATTGTTGGTTCCTGATGATTTACAGAATGTACAGATATACCAGATCATAAATTAATACAATTTCAGAAAGTAAAAGACAATGTGTGGTTTGTGGAGATTGCAAACGCGGCTTATGTATTAGAGCTTCTGAGACAATTTCCTTCCAGGCTAATATAAACGCCCCAGTGAGCACAAGCGTAAAAGAACATCTTTAGAACGGCTTTAAAATGTTCTAAGTCAGTCCATATAACGTTCCATAAACATACAATGTTTCAGAGACGTTTTAAATACGTATTTCAAACATAAAACGGTTTTAGAACATTATTTGGTTTGACTTAGGACAGTTTTTAAAACCTTTAAATGACGTTTTTTAACTTGTATGTCCAAGAAACGATATTAGGACGTTCCAATTACGTTATAAAATGTTGTGCCCACTGGGTTATAACTGCAGATATAACAATGAGGACAAGAGGACAAGAGGACACATCTGCCTGCCAATGTCGCATTATAGCCATTATATGAAACTGCTCCTAAACTGGTCCTGAACTGGTCCTAGTAAATATACACATACGCGAAGATATAATTGAATCAAGGTTTCGACGTCCCGTCGCGCTGAGGTGTGATCAGGCTCACTCAGCGTGAGGCAGTTATCCTGCAGCCTAACCAGAGATAGCCATCTGTAAGAACAAGCCTTGATGCACTTGTCTTCCAATTTCCTTTTAAGCACCCTTGTAAAATATCTCCTTAATTAGGAAAATAATGCTACTTTATAAATTACCAACATTAAACATATAAATTTCGTTCTATGCGATACGGCCGAGGATACGACTGTATGCATCATTAAAGGCTCGTGCGACGGTTGCTAGGTGGCACGAATGCACTTTATCACAAGTAACATTTTCGACATTAGTAATGAAATCTATCTAAAAAAATCTGCTAGCTTGGCGGGCACATTGTCATTGCGTACTACGCGTGAGGCTTGCAAGTTTGAGCGGTCAAACCATCCACAACTGAAATTGAGTGATTGTGAATTGTCTTTTGTTAAGGCTCCTTTGGCCTTAACGAACACATTCACATCACGTGTCTTATGAGAAAAAAAAGTCAAAGCAAATTTTAACATCTAATTTAAAAAAATCTTGTTATTAAATATTTTATTGTATCTTGCGCTTGTTATTCAGTAATTTCATTTGAGTTTTTGTTATGTAATTGTTCACGGTTAAAACTAAAAATACGCATCCTATCAAAAAATGATAGATACAAATTTGGAGCTTAATAACTTTTGCCTTTTAATTGTTTTCGTAGTTTGTCTCAGCTTTCCCCTAGATGCAAAAAGTAGCGAAAAGCATAGAGATTTTCTGGTCACACAGGCTATACAAAAAATTTGTCTACACGAGAGAAGTAACTAGGCTACCCTTAAGGATTTTAAGCCGCTAAATCCAAACCTGGCCTCAGAGTTTAGCTTGTACGTCTCATTTTCCACCTAGATGCAGAAAATAAGGAAAACCCTAGGGATAATTTGCATGTTATTTTGATAACACCAGTATACGCAAAAAAGGCACATCGATATTATATTCCTAAGTGCAACGACTTGTAGACCCAATTTGTACACAGAAATTCTTTAGTGTGCCTTCTATTTCCCCTAGCTTGGGCATTTCTAAGAAAATTGAAGATCTTTCTCAGATTGTATAGATTTACACGGAAAAAATAAAAAAAAACCTAATATCCTTTACAGTTTTGCGTGCGAAATCATTCATTTTTCCCGTGCAGACAACGTTTTTTTAGTGGGCCTATGCGACCAGAATTCCCTAAGCTTTTTCCTACATTTTGCATCTAAAGAGAAAATGGAAGAAGTCTGAAACATTTGGGGTTCAAATTTAGATTAAGGACGCGAATCTGCAAAGGATTTGACATTTTTCCCCCGCACAAATCTATAAAATATAACTCCACTGAAAATTCCTAAATAGGTTCGTATATACGAACCTACATAGGATCCTATATAGGACCCTTCATAGGAGCCTATATGTTTCACCTACAGGTACCACCTTTAGGAAATGACATAGGATCCTATGAAGGATCCTATATAGGTTCCTATATAGATTCCTATATAGGATCCTATATAGAATCCTGTATATGTTTCTGTATGGGACCATATCCAGATGCGCAGTATTATGCTATGGTACCTACCATAAGTGAGTACCATTAGTTAGGTACCATTAGGTACCTTATTAGGGAGTATCCTATTCAGGTACCTATATAGGGTCCCATGTCATTTTCTGTAGGTGGAACCTATGGGTGAAAAATATAGGATCCAATGTATGTTCCTATATAGGATGATATATAGGAACCAATACAGGAATTTTCAGTAGGGAAGAAAGACCTTCAATTTCCCTAGAATTACCCAAATTAGGGGAGGCCGAAGACACACTAGAGAATTCCTGTGCACAAATTAAGTCTCTATAAGTCACGAAACTTAAGAATATGACATCAATGTGTCTATTTTCGCATATACTGATATTATCAAAATATCTTCTAGACTATCCCTAGGCTTTTGCCTATTTTCTGCATCTAGGGAAAAACTAAGACGTGTACGAGAAATTCTGAAGATAGATTTAAATTCAGATGCTCAAAATCCATGAGGTTAGCCTAGTCACTTGTTTTTTGCAGGAAAATTTTCTTATGGCCTGTGTGAACAGAAAATCCCTAGGCTTTTCCCTACTTTTTGCATCTAGAGAGAAAATGGTAAAAGCTCGAAAAATGTTGTGATTAAATTTAGATTGAGAGCTCAAAACTGCAGAGAAAATATAATTTTTCTTATTTTTTGATTTATCAGTGAGTCAAACATGCACAAGATCTTCAATTTCCCTAGTTTTGTCCTAGCTAGGGGAAACGGTGAGCATACTAGGAAATTTCTGTGTATGAATTTGGTCTTTACGAGTCCCAACACGTAAGAATATGACACCAGTACATTTATTCTTCCGTATACTGGTATTATAAAAGAAATATCCAGAATATCCCTATGTTTTCCCCTATTTTATGCATATAGGGGAAAACTGATACATGTAGAAGAAATTCTGAGCTCAGATTTAGATTCAGCAGATCAAACTCTATAAGAGTAACCTAGTCACTTCTCTCAGACTGATAAATTTTTTGTGTGACCTGTGGGAGTAGAAAATCCCTAGGCTTGCCCCTACATTTTGCCTCTAGGGGAAAACTCAGACATGAAGGACAAATTCTAAGGCCATATTCGGATTCAGTGTCTTATTTCAGTGTGATTAAATACAAATTTGTTTATCATTTCTGGTTGCATAATTTTGGATTTTTCATCTTTTTTCCTATCCTGCATAGAGAATAAAATTTCAAATATTTCTAAAGATTTCAGCAGACATCTTTGAGTTTTGACAAGTTTAAAAGTGTTTTAATATTTCCGAAGTATTTCGAGATACGTTTGAAGATATTACAAGAGATTTCAAAGACTTTCACGGTAGAAAATCTATGAGTTTAGATCGATTTCAGAAGATTGCAAGGCATTGTGAGAGATCTTAAAACAATTAAAGCGCTTTCAATGAGTTGTAAAATATTTTAGAGCATATCGAAAAATCCTAAAGGTTTTCAAAATTTTAAGGGATGCGAATTATTTCATAAGATTTCAGCGATTTTCGATGTATATATTTCCACGTATTTCATAGATTTCAAGATATTCCAAATTTTTTAAGGTTTAAAGTGGTCTTAAAACATTTCAAGACATTTTTTAAAGCACACCAAGTATTTTAAGGATGTTCGAAGTATTTCAAAATATTTCGTTGGTTTTCACAGGATTTTAAGTGATTTGTAAACATTCAGAGGAATTTCAAAGGACTTCTGGGGATTGCTAACTATTTAAAAACATTTTAATGTAACTTTAAGGATTTTGAATGTTTGGAAAGTAGAAACAAATTACAAAAAAATGTATGGTATTTAACGGACTTCTACTTTATCTCCAGGTATTTTATAAAATCTTACAAGGTTTAAAATATTTAAAAAGATTTCAAGAGTGGTGAAACCCTTATTTAATACTGACGCACATTCATTTGAACATACACAAATATTTAATTGTATTTTTATGACCACGTTTTGAGCCACTCTGAATCCGAAAAACAGGTTTTTATGAATGTGTGTCTGTATGCAAGGCTGTATGTATGTTTGTCTATCTGTGATCATGATGACACTTGTAAAAAATGTAATCTATTAGATTGATTTTTAGCATACTCTTTTTGCGTTAAAAACGGAAGGTCAACTTCGTAAGCCAGCCATTATGGATACAAATTCAAAAAGTGAGCGCATTTTGAAAATTTTTGAGACTACTTTTTTTGAAATTCAACAATTGTCTATACGGTGGTTTGTGTTAATTGAAAATATGAACATTTTTTCCTGATGAATTTTTTCGATAAAAAAAATTATCAGTCATAGCACCTACCACATTAAAAAAATGAAAGAAAATGAACATTTTAGGCTAACTAACGCACGCTATAAAAAAGTCAAATAAAGAAAAATGCTACTTCTTGATAATGAAAATACGTATGCTTCAATACCAATACAGATTATAAATTTTAATCGCATATATTAATTAAAATGATATTTTTTGCATGGTAGCTGAGAATAAAAATTATAGGAAAATAAGGTGAAAGTATTAAAGTGGTCAACAAAAATAAAATTTGTACATTATTTTGCAATGTCTGAATAAGCAGTACCAGCCTGAGGTCCAGAAATTAATATAACATACATTTGATATAATAGTTTTGCACATAGTGTAGAAAAATTTACATCGGAGGTAAAATCGAGTGTGAAGCACAAGATACGTGAAAGGAATGTCTTCGTTAAAGCCGAAGGAGTTTTACAGAAAGAAAATTCACAATCACCAACTCACAGTTGTAGATTTTCTTACCTTTTATTTTAAAAGGCCTGCGCAAAAATGTAGAGGGAATAAAAACAGCGATCGCGTAGCGCGAAGTAAGTACATTATCGAGCGCGAAAACCAACAGCCGCGCGCCTCAGGCAAATTTTTTTTCAAGGCTTGTGGCTATCGGGACAAACGTCACAAAAAGTATTTTTACCTTACAATTTTATTGATTATCAATTAAAAATAAGAACTCTTCCAATCGTAATTAGAGCCTTGCAAAATTATTAATGATTCCTAAATGAAATAAAAATAATAAAAAATTATTACAAGGTGATTTAAAAGCAATAAATTCAGTCTAAACTGCAGATAAGATAATGTTTATGATATCTATAACACATTAGAGAATTAGAATATCGCTTAAGAAGAAAAATTAGCTGCTTAAACAGCTGATATATTGTTTGCCTAATTAATTCATGACAGGCTGACAGATTCTCCGAAAAAGTCATCATCATTTCGCGCTGAGCAACAAATGACCCCCTCAATTAATTTCCGGGGCTAATTAAAGCTAAACTTACTAAGTAATTAAGAGTCGACCATATCTGTCGGCCAGATCCGAGGTATCACGGTGATTTTGGTAATACGGTCTCCCAACAACCAAGAATGCGTCTACATCTACGATCAGCTTTAAGTTGCTCTTGAGTTTGTGAAAATATAAAAGTCTTCGGTATTATTAAAAAAAATAATATAAATAATATGAGTCACTTAAAAATACCATGTCAAATGAAGATTATCACAATATCGAGTATATTAAAATCAATATACAACTCAATTTTAAATGTAAAACATCCTCAGTTTCTTCAGTTGTGTGAATCACGCACAGAACTAATAAATCCTTATTTATCAAACATCTCTCTTAGGAACAAATGTCCAAAGATTTTTATAATAAATACTTCCTTGTCAAAATCATCTCACCTTTATTTTCAACTATAAGATTTCATTTATTCCGGAACTCATTAGTTATTTCTGTGAATAGCTGAATTCACTTATCTGATTCTGATAAAAAAAAAGTTTAAATCCAGTATTTCTCACAAGAATAATATTGTCGTGGTGAGACTTAAAAAAACAAAAAGAATGTTAATTTTATTGTCCCTAATAAATATTGTTCAAAACACTTTTCTTTAATTAATGACCCATCTTGGCGACGCTTGGAAATAAATTATCATCAATTTGCTCTCTGGGACCCTGGATTCTTATTTTTTGTTTTGTCTCAAGTCCAACTGGTGCGTACTATACTGCTAGATCGAACCGGTCACTGGGTCCCGTAGGGATCAAGCCCGTAGATCTAGTGAGCCTGAAATTTTTCGCATTTTACTAAACTCGAGGACACGTGTAGCAGACGTGGTCGGACAGCTTTTTTTGGGATTCGTAGGATTTCTTTCGGTCGATCGAGCCGCACGCCGAAACCCGAAAATCCCGGACACCTAACATTCATCCAAGCACGTATAAGATAAACGGACAGATAGTATGTTGCCTTAAAACAGCAAAAAAAACATCTTATACACAATTTTTATAATTGATCCGATGACAAATGATTAGTCAGAACCAAGGGATCTTGTATCTTCACTTTTCTGTTCTCGCAGCGAGAAAAATAGAATTTATTTTCAAAATTATATTTCTATAGTTCTGATTTGTATATTAAAAAAATATGTTTTTTCAGTTTTTAATTCTTTATGGAACTATATATAACAATAAGGAAACCGTTTAATTCATCAAAAAAATAATTTTACTGCTCTTCATGCAATAAAACTATTTTGTTGGACTTTTTCTTGGCTAATTTAAACAAGTTTGCTGCCATATAAACAAATTTTTTTGTTGATTCAACGAAACTCTTTTATCATCCCAATAAAATGTTTTTTTTGGCTCAACAAAAATCATTAATTGACTCAGCAAAATACTTTTATAAGCTCTGCAAAGTTATATTGTTGTCTTAAATGCACTTTTGCTGAACTAACCAAATAGTTTGGTCAACGCTGTTAAATAATTTTATGGTAAAAATTTTATATTTCTCATCTTCGCGTTCGTTCTGGGCTTTCACTTTAGAAACAAATGAATATAAGTATATTGAATATTTTTCTTTACAAATTAAAATTCAAAACCTAAGATACTCTACCAGTTGGAGACATCGAATAAACTACAATGACTTACCCAACTTCATCCAAAAGGATGTTTACATAGTGAGCAAAATGTTTTCGTAAACATGGAAAGCATTTTTCTAACCGATGTTGGGGATGGGGCTTGCTGGTCGTCTTCGTACACGATGCGGAATTATAAATTCTTTATATTTGTAAACGGCGGCCAATCCAGGGTATAAATATTAGGAAAGAGGAAAAAAAAACAACATATTTTTGTGAATTCAGAGGGCGTCTAAAAGATGTTAATTTATACCTCGATCTTTTGTAAAACGTTACAGATCAAAAGTATATATCTTATATTCGCACATCAACAGTTAACATCAAAATAAAGAAAAACATTGGTTAAGAATATTCCTAACCCTTTCTCATTGAAAGATGATATTTTAATAATGTCACTTCATACAAAGTTAATTAATCCGTATATCAAAGATTTTGGTTCCTAAAAATAACAACTCGCATTATTATAATTACAAAATTATCAAAAAAAGCATCATCTAGCAGGCAAATTCCTTAGAATTTGTTAGCAAGTTTGGGTATATGCTAGACTACTAACCTAATAGTTAAAATCCAATATTTTGTTTCGCGCGACTGTTGAGGCTTTGAGGTGCACATTCTCATCGTGACACTCGCGCTGCGCGCTCGATTTCCGACCGAAATTTGTAAACAGGTATTGTTGAATTTTTTTTCCGTAATTTTCGTCGTTTTTCCACACATTTCAAAACAAATTTTTTCTTTTAATATTATTTTTCACGAATAAAACAAAAGATACGTGTCATATCAAGAAGTTATACTTAACGTAATTGTACATCTTTTTTGGTAAAATAATTTTTTAAATGAATCTTTTTTCGCATCCTACATAGTTGGACCACAAAATGAAAATTTTGATTTTTCATTATTTTTTGTGCATAAAAATTTGAATTTTCGATTTTCTAGTAAAATCCAAAAATTTGTTATGATAATCTTGCAGGGCCTTCAAAAATCAATTTTTTTCGTTTCTTAACTTTTTTCATTTCGTGCGTTTTTTGGCCTAAAATTTTGATTTTTGGTTGATTTAAAAATTTTCTTAAATGCTATAACTATTAGAATTTTTATTTTATTGATAAAGTATTTGGATAAAATGTTTGTGCTTTTTAATACTATTAATAGCCGCGCAGATAATTTCAAAATTTTTTCGACAGTAATCATGTTTACGGGCGGACGGACGGACAGACAGACTGACACCATAGTAAAAACTTGTTTTTCGGATTTAGGGGGTCTCGAAACGTGGAGATCTGTTGAAAAATTGTAATGTCCAATTTTGGACAATTACAATTCCAATACTTTCTCAGTTATAAATGATCAGAATGTAAAAATTGAAGACAAGTCAGAATGTTCCTGCTGGATGCTACATTTCGGATTTACGTTTCATTTGACATATTGAGTATTTCTATGTGAGCAAGAAAATTCGTAAAGAGCAAACTTCTAGCAGCATTACTTATGCTACACGGAATATAAACTCAAAAGACACAGTCAGTGTCGATGACTATGATTGTATCGCTATGAAGCTATGATAAAAGTGACATCTAATTACAATATAAGGACAATGGTAGACGACTGCATACAACCGTAAATAGTAAAATAGTTTTTCAGATAAATTCTTCAAAAAATATTTATTACTCTATTGTTTTTTTTTCAAATAGGTAATACAATACTAATTTCTATAAAGAATACATACAATCAGTAGTTGGTATTAAGAACTCATGATTAATTTACATAATAGGTGACTTGCGTACTTCTTTAGCAGAAAATGAAACTCATTTACTAACAAGATTTATATATGTCTCAGGAAAATTATAAAATTAAATAATTTCCATAAAAATTATCATGTCACATATCTCAGAAAGCATTAATTTATATTTATAAATATTCTATTTTTTAAATTACTTAATTTGTACAATTATTTGAAATCTAATAAAAATTGAAAAAGACGGTTAACTTTGTGAAAACAGGATTAGATAATTGTAAAAGTTAACAATGTATGAACTATTTAAGTCATTAACTGAAATACTTCAAAAAATTCATGTTTAGTATCCTATTGGCGTATGTGACAAGGGTGGGGTAGACGTGTATTGCAAAGCTCTTTTTGCTTACATGAATAAAGGCTGTGTAATAGGGTGGCTAAAAAACGGTCTTTTATAGGACAGCGATAGCTCCATTTCATTCCAAATCCGAAAAAAGAAATTCCCTAATTTTTCACGTTTTTTTTATTTTAACTGGTGCTGGTTATGACTGGTAGTTTCTCATGTAAAATGCATGTGGAAAAATCACTGTTTTGAGTTTTTGAAATAATTTCTTAGGATTTGAGAATATGTGACAGAAAAGTATATAGGCTTGTAGAAAATTATTTAATAAAGAATCTCATGCATCAGGTTTATCGGGTTAACACCCCTAACACACCCCCACGAGTACCTGAAAACTACCCTTAAAATAAAAAAGGTCAATTCTTTATGAAATCGACCTTTTTAGTACTTCTGGTCTTTTTTTTAACCAAAAATTATAAATATTGATAAAGTGAAATATTTATTATCATTGGTTTATTAATTTTTAATTATTCAAACAAATGGAATTTGTTTAAATATTATTTTGTTCGAGTTTTTTTTCTTTTGAAATTATTACTATTATTCTAGTGCAATACTTAATAATATTAGCTCATTAATTTGAAACTGTTAAACAAATTGAATTTGTTAAAATTTTTTACAATTAGTTTTTCTCCCTGTAAATTATTACTATTGGTCTAGTGAAATATTTATTAACATTAGTTCATTAATTTTCATTCATTTAAACAAATGGAAATTGTTTAAGTAATTTCGTTTTCAATTTTTTTAAAATAACAATTATTACTGTCGGTCTACTAGAATATTGATCAATATTGGCTCATTAATTTTCAATTATGTAAATGTATTAATTTTTAATTAAAAAATTCAAAAAAATAATATTAATTAATGTTGATAAATATGATACTAAAGAAACATTAAAAATTTGGGATAAAACATTATTTTAACAAATTCCATTTGTTTAAATAATCGAAAGGTAATTAAACAATGATAATAAATATTCCACTAGACCAATATTAATAATTGTAAGTAAAAAAAATACGAAAAGACAGTGTTCAAAAGGTCGATTTCATGAAGAATTGACGTTTTTTTTTATTTTAAAGGTATTTTTGAGGTACTCGTAGGGGTGTGTTTGGGGTGTCAACCCCATATATCTGATACATGCGATTTTTCGTTGGATAATTCTCCACGGCCTCCCATACTTTCCCATCACATTTTCTTAAACCCTAAAAAATTATTCTAAAAACTAAAAAACTGATTTTTCTCCATGTATTTTACATGGCAAACTTCAAATTAAAACCGGCACCTGTTCAAATAAAAAAATAAAAATCAGGGAATTTATTTTTTTAAATTTGAAATAAAATGGGAGGTGGGGATCGTTGTCCTCTAGAATGCAAAATAATTTTGCCATGCATTTTGGACCACTCTACTATGCACTCCTGCAGTTCTGTGTGAAATAGGTTTGAGATCTCAACGCTTCCAAAAGTATAGGGAAGAGGACGTATAAAACAGTATTTGAGTGAGAGACTGAAGCTTGTTTAATATTTCTAGAAAGGATCTAATTATATTGAGTGGCAAAAGTGCTTCTGTTTCTGTAGACTGGAAAAAGTATCTAAGAAAAGTATATAAGAAATTCAAACGTAATAGGTATCAGCGACAACGAGAGAATTGTACCAGAATCCAGGGACAAAAACCGAAACGCAAACATTCTAGCTCAAGAAGGCAAGGATAAAATCAAAAAGAAAGCAGAGAAGAAAATGCAAAACGGTTTCAAAGGAAATCAGAAATTATTTTATTGACGTGCGCAAAGACAATCAAGAAAGGTGGTAGTATTACAAAGTTAGGCGGAATGAGGAATAGCATAGGTGAAATAGTTTATGATACGGACGAAATAACATTTGTTCGAAGGGACCATTAAATGTAATTTTTGAAAGGTAAAGATGTTCAGTAGCACAACTCCGTCATACAAAGGGATACGTCGGAAAATTTGGGCGAACGTATACAATACAGTCTATGTGAGTGGCTAAAATGTAACGATATAGGGGAAGTTATAGATATCTGAAAAAAGTTGATTATCATCTCAATAGGCAAAAGGAAAGGGAGATGATAGCAACTGCAATGATTACCATGGATTTATGCAGAGCATCATGTGAAGATCAAATATTTAACTTGAGAAAAATCATCGAAAAAAGTTTAAGGGTAAACAAAAAACCTTTCTGAGCATTCGTTAATCTGGAAAAAGCGTTTGATAAGGTTGATAAAAGTCAGCTTTTGAAACCCTTGACAGACGACGGAGTCCATGAATGTCTCCTAAAAGCAATAAAAACAATTTATTCAAATATAAGTGCGAATGTGCGAGTGAAGAGGCAGCCGACCGAATACTTCGATATTGAGGAAGGCGTCTAAGAAGTGCCCAAAAATGGCGCTCTTCAACGAAGAAGGTGTAACTAAATCTCGGGACTGCGAATGTCCGAGGTTTAACGTCTGCAGAAGATAAGATTGTTATTGCAGAGTCAATCTAATGCTTTTCGAGGATATTGAGCAGACCGCATGTCAGAATAAAGAATATGGGCCATAAAATTAATACGAATAGAACAAAAATTATGGTGTTCGAAGGAAACAATGAGAAAACAGTATGTAATAATTCCCTACACGACGATAGGAAAGAACAAGTTGATAAGTGCGTGTATTTTATTATTTTATTAAATAATGAGGGAAACTATGAAGGAGAGATAGGCAGGCGTATATAAAAGAGGGTAGGAAGGTTATCGGCTGGGTAGGAGCCATTGCCATAAGTAAAAATATAATTATTAAAGCTAACATTGTGATATATAATTTTATACTTGCACACACTGTACTGTACATTAGCGAGACCTGGACCTAGAAAGAAATGAATACGAGTTAGATTACTGCGGTTAGTATGAAATATGTTAAATTTGCTTAAAGGCATGTGATACTTAGAAAATTGTCGATTTTACCAGTTATAGGTTCCACCGGTTTTTTTTTATAGAATATAAATATTTTGTCTTAAAAATTTGGCAAATGATAGCGAACATCCTAATGAACGTCCCCACACACTTTTTTTGTGGGTTAATTCAAAAAAGTTTTAATCTAGCAAGATGTGATTAATTTGCATAGCGCTTAGGCATCAGTATCAATTTTTTCAGTATTAGATTTCCCCGGCTTTTTTCTTAGGGTAAGAAATATATTGTCTTCAAAATCTAAGAAATGATAGCGAACATGCTAACGGACGTCCCCGCACACTTTTCTTGTGTTTTTTTTTTCAAAAAAATTTTGATATTGCTATCAACATGTGTGTATATTTCGAGGTTATGTGTGTTACAATTCTCCCGAGCGTTACTTCCAAATTACATAATATTTTTGGCCGAAAACTTTGGACTTACAAATAAACATAGTAACTAATCTCCCGGAACTCAGCTTGTTTGCAGGCAATCAAAAAAGTTTATTTCATATTTAAATTCCAACTTATCGGAAAGGTAGAAAAAAAGCCGGGGGAACTGTACCCGATTGACTACACGACGAAGTATCACATGCTCTTAATAAGCGTCGTAAAACGCTAATGTAAACAGTCAGTAATATGAGAATTTTTACAGAATGTGGTGTGGAGAAGACACTATTTGACAAGAATGAAAGAAATTGATTGAGATGGATGTGCATGTTGTGAGAATGAAAGGAGAACGATTGAAGAAATAAGTGTCTTCCGGTAAATGAAATGGCAGCGTCACCAGAGGCAGACCACATAAAGAATGATTGTAATGTGTGAATGAGACACTTATTGAAAGAGACATAAGAAGCCATAGAAAGGTATGAGCTTGCATGAGAAAATGTATGGATGAAAAGGAAGCTAAAGAGGTGTGTTAGAATACAAAAATGTAACGATGAACGATTAATAACAATTGCATGAAGTTGAGTGTTAGTGGAGTGATCTATAAGCCTCCCTTCCTCTTCTTTCCCTTCGTACGCTTCCGTTTCTCACCTTTCACATATAAACTCCATGATCCTAGGCTAGAACGGCAACATTCACGCTTACCCTGTAAGGGATTTAGCAACGGTATACAAATACTAAACTCATTTTAGTATCTGAAAAAACAAATTAAAAATGATTTTCAAATAATTTAATAATTATTTTACGGGAGCCGCATAAAATGAGCGTATTCTACTGCAGACGTGCATACACTGAAAAAAATGGTATAGCTGTTGTAGCTAGAAATATATTGCTGGAGAGATATAGCTGAATGTGCAATAAAGTTTAGGTAGAACTGCAAACTAGATAGCTAAGATATATAAAGCGTCTGTCTCCTGCAGACAGAAAAAGTTGGAAGATAATTCTATCATTATTTACTAAACATTCTAGCAGTCATGATAAAACAGCATATTTCCTATAATTAGTTTGCTCGTACAGCTAAAAACGCTAACCTAAAATAATTGTAACATCAGTTTTAGGTCTATAAATTGAAATGCATTTAAAAACTGTACCTTCTTGCATTAGTTCGCACAACACTAACACCCGACTTTTCTGTAAATACAAGAAGCTCGTGCCTCGTGTCGTGTGGCTTGTGAGAGTTAAGAAATAAATAATATATACAGTAATGCAACGACAATTATGGAACCGATTATTTAAATAATAGATTTTTTGATTAGCTACAACATCCAGAATTACATTGAAGCTCTCAAAGGAAAGTAAGTATTCTCTTATCAGCGCGCGTATAACCTCAAAGAATCTTCGTTTACAACGTTTTTCGATACGCCCTAGTGTACATATTGATATGTATCGATTATAACTGTTTTCAATTTAAGATTTTTAATAATTAAGTCACGTATGTATCAAATACATAATCCAGATTTAAGTATTTATATATATGGTTGAAATATTTTTGCGTCATTATACCTAAAGACTTATCGGCCTATTAGCTAGAAAAAAATATAGGCACTTTAACCAGAAAACGCAGCTAGATAGGCTGTCAAGTTTAGCTATATTTTTCACCTAAAATATTAAGCTGAACCTGGTTAGATGTGACACCTATACTTGTTTAGCAATAGACATATAGACATTAAAAGTAAATTTTCTAGATACTGCACCTATATTTTGCCTCCAAGAAAATCTGTTCAATACAATTGTTTTAGCATATTGTTGACAAGCAGGGATGCTTTTTAGGCTATTAACGAGTGAAAGCTTGGAACCTTCAAGAGCGCCGATTATAAGGACGATTAGTTTAACAGAATAGTCCAGGTACAATCGTTGCAACTCCCTTATAAGGTCTCTATACCTCTCTTTCTTTTGATTCTTCTTGGCTATGATGTTTTTGTCAGCTGGTGCCGAAAATTCGATAATGAACATGATTCGCTTCTCGAAATGAAAAAGAACCATGTCAGGCCTCGAGTGTGCAACAGAAACAATTGTCGAGAATATTAAGTTGCAGCATATGCAGCACTTCCCATTTTTGACAATTGACTCGATTTCCCTAGGAGCATTTAGAGGAGCGATATCAAGGTTGATGCCGTAAGAGTGACAGAGATGGTAATAAAGCACTCTTGGTGCCGCATTGTGCCTTTGGATGTAGGTCGTTCCCGCATGGGTTGGACAACTAAATAGTATGTGAGCTAAATGCGGTATGTTAAGGTGGAAATGACACTGTCTTGGCATGTCGAAATGAAACCCTCCGTACCAGACTTCAATCCAATTGATCTAAGGAAAACAAATCCTCCACATTTCTGTGGAAGATACCGAGCATCCTCTTATCGAGGAGCTGTTCACGAAAGTTTTTCTTTTGTGCTTTCTTAATCCGGGCTTTTAGGAGTTAGTACTCAGGATAGATAAGATTTGATGCATTTTTCTCACCCCTCATATTGAAGTTAAGTCCGAGTGTTTCAGCACCCTCCTCCGCTGCTTTGTACAGAAATGCTCCTTGGCCCACTTCTTCGTGATTCCTGACTATTTTAAGAAGAGGGTCTCTTCCATTTGCGACTACATGAGCTGCACCCAGAATGTTCATGTGCATAACCTTTCTTGCCCGGATATTAAGGCATCTGAGTTCGTTCTTCGTCCATGGAACCATTCGAAATGAATAGAGTACTACCGGGACCGCAAGCATGTTCGCTGCAGATACTCTGTTCCTCGCCGACAGTTCGGAAGACCAAATCTGCCGGATGAGACGTTTGTATCTGCCTCAGAGAGTATCCTTTATAGATGCCATATCCTGAATGCGGCTCTGTGGCACGCCCAGGTGTGCATAAGTCTCTTCAGAGCAAAGGTGTCGTATAGCGCTTCTATCGGCGAGTTCAGGGTCTTCAGGGATACCATTAAGTTTTCCTCGCTTTAAATAAACCTTGGCGCATTTGTCTAACCCAAATTCTATTCCAATTTCCTTAGTATATTCTTTAAAAATTCCTAGAGCTAGATGTAGTTGCTCTTTGTTTTTAGCACAGATCTTAAGATCGTCCATGTAAAATACGTGAGGGACCTTGTACTTTTGATCTGCAGGTTTGCCGCAAAAGTACCCGTCGGATTGGCAAAGTGCTAGAGATAGGGGAAATAGTGTAAGGCAAAAGAGGAGTGGGCTCATGCTGTCGCCCTGAAAGATACCCCTCTGAAAAGTGACCTTGTTAGTAGTCACTCGATTTGTTTCAAATGAGGTGATAAATCTGGTTTTTCAAAGCTGCATCAATCTCTCTATGCAACTAACGATTTGGGAATGAACCTTTAAGCTTTCCAAAACACGGGGTGGTCGAATCGAAAGCTTTCGGATTATCAATCCAGGCCATCGATAGGTCACGCTGGTAAAATGCTGCATCCTTCTGTGGCTTTGTCATAGGCCCTTCGGTTGGATTCTAGAGGAATCAAATAGTAGAGGGTCCCTGTAACAAGGGTTTCTGCTCAATATGGTTGCAAAAGTAAATAGGCAGTCGCGGACAATTTTCCAGGGGTGGTCCTGAAGGAATTAACCCCCAATTGGAGGTGTGAAAACAGTGCCGAAAGCTGAATGGCACTTGGGTGAGGTGTCTAGAACGGTGACTCTGGATTACCGGGCGACCTCTCAGAGTACGCAGCCTTATCCTTGCATGCGGGGCTCTATAAGAATGGATGAACCCCTTTCCCTAGCTTCTCGTGGGAACAACAATGACAACACCGAACATAGTTGTAGTAAATGCGGTTCAAAACAACGGAACGCGCAGGGCCCCCGACAATGGGTCGGCCAACAATGCCAACCAATTTAGAGCTGGGGGAGCCAAAGAAAATGGATTCAATGCGATGGATCGGCGGGATCTCGCGACCTTTGGGTGGACGGAGCGACTCAATCACGACTTGCTAGAGTGCTACGATGCAAGTGTGGCC
>NC_046658.1:46867343-46869032 GCF_010883055.1 Belonocnema kinseyi | reverse complement strand
GGGCTATGTAAGCGGAACGCCTACTCTACTACAGCTAGAACAAGCCGGCAACAAAGAAAGAGAGGCGACACTAAGACCAACCGCGGCCAGGCATCCAATAGAGGAAGAGCGATGCTTTATGACCCGGAGAAACATCAACACCAAGGTTTCTCTCAAGCCTATTGTTGAGAGAGTATGGATAATATCTGACGCTAAGAGAAGTCTAGAGCGGAGGGAGAGGTGGGTTAGAGAAAATCAACAGTTTTTCTCTGACCGAAGTGCAGCATAGACTGGACGAAGACACGGAAAATATGAATATTTTCAAAGAGCTGTGTGATGCCCTTATAACACCTAAAGAAGAATGCCCACCCATCACTACCGAGGAGGTGAAAATAATATTAAGAGCGATGAAGAACTATTCAGCACCGGGACCAGATTGTATCAAAACATTCTGGTGGAAGAAGTTTCCTTCAACCCACCTGCCGAAAATAGGCAACTAAGCTGACACGAAGAATTACAGGACAGTCACTTGTATGAACATAATGTATAAGGTATTCACAGCTATTCTAAATGATAGGATTGGTCGGGCAATTGAACCTGTGTGGCAGGAAATGTATGAACAACGAGGCTCAAAGAAACGCGTAGCGGGATGTCCGAGAACCTGCTCATCGATAGATGTATCTGTAAAGATGCAGTATTCTACCAGCGTGACCTATCGATAGCCTGGATTGATTATCGGAAAGTTTTCGATTCGACCTCCCATAAACTTATCGTCTATCTATTGGAAAGCTTAAAGGTTCATTCGCAAATCGCTAGGTGCATCGAGAGGTTGATGCCGCTTTGAAAAACTTGTGGGGTAAACCTGCAGATCGAAAGTACAAGGTCACTCATATCTTTTACATAGACGATCTTAAGATCCATGCTAAAAACAAAGAGCAACTACATCTAGCTCTAGGGATTGTCGAAAGATATACTAAGGAAATGGAAATGGAATTTGGGTTAGAGAAATGCGTCAAGGATTATTTGAAGCGACGTAAACTTAGTGGAATTCCTGAAGATCCTGAGCTCGTTGATAGAAGCGCTATACGACATCTTTACGCTAGGGAGACTTATACATACCTGGGTGTGCCACAGAGTCGCATTCAGGATGTGACATCTATAAAGCATACTCTCCGGAGCAGATACAAGCGACTCATCCGGCAGATTTGGTCTTCCAAACTGTCGGCCAGGAACAAAGTATCTGCAACAAACGTGCTTGCTGTCCCGGTAGTACTCTATTCATTTGGAGTAGTTCCATGGACAAAGAACGGGCTCAGATCCCTTGATGTCGGGACAAGAAAGGTTATGAACATCAAAAAAAGCGTGCATCTTAAGTCTCACGACGTCAAGGCGGTCGCAGAATATTGAGTCTTGAATGTCTTCACAACAGGATAATTCTGGATATAGCACATAGAGTCGCAAATGGAAGAGACCCTCTTCTTAAAATGGTCAGGAATCACGAAGAAGTGAGCAAAGGAGCGTTTCTATACAAAGCAGCGGAGGAGGCTGCTTAGGGACTCGGACTTAACTTCAGTAATAGGGGTGAGCAAAATGCATCAAATCTTATCAATCTCGAGTACTCACTCCTAAAAGCCCGGATTAAGAAAGCACAAGAGAAAAACTTTCGTGAACAGCTCCTAGATAAGAGGATGCACGGTATCTTCCACAGAA
>NC_046658.1:46859698-46867243 GCF_010883055.1 Belonocnema kinseyi | reverse complement strand
TTAATACTTATTTTTCGGCCTGCTGGCCTTAAAATATTGACTTGCTTACACTTTGATTTCTTGCAGAATTTTCTTACAAAAACCTCTTAAAAACTAACATTCATCCACAAATTATCCTTAAGCCGCTCGATTTTATAGCCTGGCCTTCCTCGCTTCGCCTGGCCTCGCACACCTGTCACTAGTTTCACGCTTAACCTCGTATTGCCATCCATTGCCTCCGCGGCTAATACCTTATACTTATCTACTATTTAAAATATTTACAACATTGTTAACCTATTTCCTATCCTATGTAAATCTTTCCTACTCCATTCCTCTTTCTCCTTGCTGCTCTCCTGCTCCATCTTACTTAACACCCCCTACACCTAGGCTCCTGCCCTTTTGTCCTCCATTTCATGCAACAATACCTCCATTTTTGTACCACTTCTTTCCACCTCTTCACACTCCTCTAACAAGTGCTCCAATTTTTCTTAACTCTTTCCGCACAATTCACACAACCTCTTCTCCCTATAAAGCCAAAGCCTATTATGTACCTCCATGCATCCGTATCTCATCCTTGCTATAAGTTCCTGACATCTGTGTTTTCCTTTTTCAGATATCTATTGTTATTTCTCCCTTGGCATAATCCAAACATAGTTCCCGTTACACCTTGACTCTCGTATTCTCTTCTCCTTTTCTGCCTTCTCTCTGTCCATGCCATTTATTTCAATTATCTCATATACCTACCTTCCTCACGCTTCCTTCTCACTTCAACCACTTTTAATCCATTTGTTCTAAAATACCTTTCCCTTTACACCTTCACCTTCTCACGCCTATGTCTGTTCTCCCTTCCCCACCAACACTACTTAACCAGCTTACTTTTTCCTTCTTTCAAAAATTTCTCCTTATATTTACATGTTCGACTCCTCGTTATAATCCCTAAACGCGTTTTTTGTGTCTTCCTCCTAACAGTATAGTTCGGCATATTTCTTACCAACTCTAGTGTCCACTTCACACACCTCTCCTGTATTCTATTTACCTCCTGAATAACGTTCCACCCCCACACCTCCACTGCATAAAATGAGACATTCATCACTACCTAATCGAACAATCTTATTCTGCCTAAAAAATCATCAGCAAACAACCTTTTTCCCAGCCCCCACACCTGCCTCATCACAACATGTTCTCTTCTTACTCTCTCTTTTATATGCCCATCTCTTTCACTTTCTGTATCGCCTATTCTTTCCACTTCTACTTTATTCCCTTATCTCTCCCACCTTCTTTCCTGAACACTATTACCTTCGACTTTTCCGCATTTCAAATCTAACCTTTTTTTCTCCAAGTATCTACTCAGCCTTTTCATCATCACCTTTAAAGACTCCTCGCTCTTTGCTAGCAACACTGTGTCATCTACATATGCATGTGACCATATTATGACTCCTTGTACCCTTACTCCTCCCATTAAGCTGGCTTAATTTTCATAGCCGCAATTAAAATTGTAAAAAGCGTTGGGCTAAGCAGACACCCTTGCCTCAACTCCCTATCCATTCAGTAGCACTCAAAGATTGCCTTCCTTACTCTCACCCTATATTTCGTCTCCTCTTATAACTCCCTTATCCTCTCGATCAGGTATCTCTCCACTCCCCTCTCTTTCATCGCCTCCAACAACCTCCGTCTATCTACAGAAGGGAACGCGCCTTTTATGTCTACACAAAACATCCTTCCGCAGCCTATCTGCCAACACCATCGTGTATATTACGTACGCCATATTCATTAGCGTAAATTCTCCCTAATCTTCCTGCCTCTTCCTGCCCCCTTGGGACCTTGGGTCCCTGCCCATCCACCTGCTTCGTTCTTCTAAGCCCATCATCTCATTTCGGCGTATTTCACTCCTGAAATGAATGTTTAAAAAATGCCCTCCATTCCTCACTCCGTACATTCTCACTTATCCCCACCCTACGTTTTCTTAACCCATTAATTATCTTCCACTCGTCCCCTTCTGTCTTAAAACTTTTCAACTTCTCTACCAGATCTTTTCTCTTTTCCTGCTCTTTCTTTTTACACATCATCATAAACACTTCCCTTATTTCTACGTACTCATCACTTTTCGACGTTTCTTGCTTACACTTTCTGTACTTTCTTTTCACCTTTTTCTTTATCCTTTTACATATTCTATCCCATCACGACTTTACTATTTCTTTCTGCTTCTTTCTAAATACTTTCTTTTGCACACAACCTTTTACTATCTGTTTCAGCCCCCCCCCCCCATATCTTTTCCACTCCTTCGTTCCCTGTTAACATACCATTCGCCACCTCCAGCCTCTATCCCCCACCAAATCTCTTAGAATCTCCCCTCTTTATTTATTATGTTTTCCTTCGGTTTCCTTTCGAAGCTCTTCCCTTCCCGGTACAGACTTCTTGCTTCTCCTCAATTTTTGCATAAAGGTCCTCATCTAGTACCATCATACCCGCCTTCTTCTCTCCTAGTAGGTCTTCTACCTTTCTTTAATGCTTTCCATTATCCTTATTGTATACGATCACAAACTTAGATGAAGCCCCTTCTATCTTGACTGTGCCCTCATTTACATGCCCTATTTCTCTCCCTGTCCATTAGCTTCTTCCTCTAATCCATCCTTAACTATTGTTATAATTCCCCCACTAGCCCTTCCTTTCCTCTTTACTCTGGCCGTTTTATGTAGACTTCACCTATAACCTCTTGGCGACTTTGGCTCTACTCTATCTCATTTCTTTCTCTTTACCCACGTCTCTACCGGTCCGGCCACATCACATTTCTAAATATGGCTCCAGAAAGCCTCATCTTTTTTTTACTCCTGCTAGGTTCCAGTGCAGCACCTTTAACACTCCACCATCCTGCTTTAATCCCATACCCATATTTCCCACAAAACAAATTCCCCTGCAGTTCCTTCAACACCTCCTTCTCCTCGTCCCATACTAACATTTTCCCATCTACTTTTATTTTCCGATATCTTACTTTCGCCGCTCTTCTAACGCTCCTCTCCCTTCCAGCCCCAACTTTTCTTGCCAACTCTCCAATTCCACAACCGCCACTTCATTCTACTTTCTCCCCTCCAACCTAACTTTCCCTACCTTATCTGTAACTCACTTTATGCTCTGTAGCAGCGCTTCCACTCCCTCCTTTCTTGTCCGCCCTTTAGTTTCAATCCTCGTATTACAATATTATTTCTCCTATCCGCCTTCTCTCTTCTCTCTATTCTCAACTCCATTGCCCTTATCCTTACCCTATCCGCTCTCTCTTTCTTTTCATTCCTGCGCTCTCCCACTTTCTCTTCTATCATTTTCTCTAGCTCCTTTCAAATACCTTTCTTCTCGACCTCCCTCCTGTCAACTACTTTCAGTTTCGACTTTGCCCCGCCATCTCAAGCGTTTTTTCCGCCCTTTCCTTCCACACCCTAGTTTCCTTTTCCTACTGCTTCATTTTATTCTCTTTTCATCCTTGCTTACCTCCTTTCCTTGCTAGGCTCCTTTCATATTTTCCATGTGCTCCACAGCCCCCTTACGCCTTCCCTCAACTCTCTGACCTCACCTATTAGCAACCCGAGAGCATTTTTCTCTGTCTGTCTATCCATTTTAAGGGGCGGGGGCCTACGTGTACGCACGCTTTCCCGCTATCCCGCTCTAATGTACAGAGGTACTTTTGGTTAGTTTCGAGTTCCGTCCTCTTTTGGCCACCGCACGACTTTCACTCCTTCGACGCTTGCCATAGAAGAGAAATAGATTTCAGCGTTAATTTTTAATTTTTGTGCAATTTTTAAAATCCGTAACACCCCTACAGAGGTAGTTTTTTTATCAATCAACCACTACTTACTCCGTGAATATTGTTTGATGAAATACCTAAGAATATTCTAATATTATATACATCCAACAGAGCAGGACCTAATACATTTTTTTATTTTCAGAAGGAAGTCTAATGAGCGAATTTTTTGGAATTAATGAATTTCCCCCATTTTATTTGCATCAAAAATCAAAACAAGGGAAAGAGTGTTTTAAATGGTTTCTATTGTATTTTTTTAATTTCATACGAAGATAGATGTTTCTTTTTTGGTTCATGAGTATTATTATAATATTTAAATGTAAAGTTGGAAAGCAAACGGACTATTTAAACCAATTTAGATCTAGGAATAGTGTAATTTGGTTTTAAAAAATCAACTCACCGCCCGGGCATATTCTCTTCGCATGCGACTTGTTTCACTTGCAAGTCTGAGCGCGCCTAGGGCGCATCTGTTGGTACTTGCGTTTCGTACTCGATAATGTATTTAGCCCGCGCTGTAAGCTCAGTCTTTGTACTTCCACCACTATCTTGCCCAGACCTTTTAGAAGTAAAGGTCGAAGGATCGATAAATGACTTTTGTTAATTAGGAATTCTTTTTTGTCAAAGCTACTTTGGCTTTAACGAACACATTCGCATCACGTATCTCGTGCTTAGAACTCGATTTAGTCCAAAATATCTTCGTCAGGCACTGCTTATTCAGATATTTCAACACAAAGTACAAATTTTATTTCTCATGATTAATTTAATATTTGAACGCTACTTTCTTTTTATTTATATTAATTTATATTGCTAGTATTTATAATATGCATCCTACAAAAAAGTGACACCATTTTTGTGTATTCATTTTTTTTTCGTAGCTCGTGTCGTTTTCTAAAAAATTTTATTTTTATTATTGATGATGTTTTTATGAATGAAACAAAAACTACGCGTCTGATCCAAAAGTAATTTATAGCAAACTTGTAGATATTTTTTGGGTACAAAGTTTTAGTCTTATCAACTTTTTCGCATCTTCCATATTGTCGTCGAAAAATGAAATTTTTTGTACAATCAAGATTTTTAATTTTTCAAGAAAATTCGAAAAGTTGATATAATGATTTTGTAGGGCTTTCAGAAATCAACATTTTTCTTATCCTAACCTTTTTTCATATTGTGCGTTGTTTGATTTAATTTTTATTTTAAATTTTGAACATACTATAACTGTGATAATTTTTCTTTTATCAAAAAAAGTTTGGGGATAAATTGTTCGAATTTTTGAGTAATACGAACAGCCATACATATAGTTTCCAAATTTTGAAAAAAAATGTCTGAATAATTGTGAATTTTTGAATTTTGAATTTTTATCCAAAATAGGTGGCTAACAAAGTAGCCCTTGAGTTTCCGATACTAGAAGAGTACGAAAATCCAATATAATGGATTTAAATCTTCGAGAAGTTATCAAGCTCATAGATAGGTGTATATATAGACCGACTAACTGAGATGCAGAAAGAAAAATTTGTAAAAACCTGTTTTTCGGGTCCAGATGGTTTCAAAACGTATAGATTTGACCAAAACTGAGTTGGTCCAATTTTACACAAAACTAATACCTTCCCTGTTAAGAATGTAAAAATATGCACATAGCACATATACAAGAATTATGATTCATTGAGTGCGAAAGAAAATATTTGGAAGATCCTTGATGTATGTTTTCCTGAATGTACTTTTCTTCTAGAGGTCTTGTTTTAAATTAGAAGAGACCTCTTGTTCCACAATTGCTATAAAATTCCACTATTCCAATTGAGGGTGTTGCATTAAGTAACTAAAGTCTTTTGTTCAAATTTTAGACAGCGTACTTAATTTTGTTTGGTCCGTAAGTTTTTACCATCTCCTTCAACTTACGCAATTTTTGTCAACTAGTTTTTTTCCTTAATTTATTTGGGGGTCATGTAAAAATAACCAAAGACGATTTGACAAACAAATTGCATTTTAATATAAAAAGGATGCATTTCTAACCAAAAATGTAGTTGTTAATATTTTAACCGAGAAAATATTTTCGTTTTTAACTAAAAATAGTTTAATTGGATCAAAAAAGACGAATCTTCAACAAAAGTTGAGTTTTTATAAGAAGAAAAAAAATGAATTTTGATGAATTTTCAACCAAGAAGAATAATTTTCTAATAAATAGGACGAATTCATAACAAAATACTTAAAATTTCAATAATGAAGGTTGATTTTCTGGTGAAAAAGATGAGTTTTCAAATAAATTATATAAATTTTCAATCGAATACTTGTATTTTTGAATTAGCAATATCAATTTATAAGCTAACAATGGAAGAATTGAATTTTCGTTCGAAAAATTCTAAAACAAGATTCTAAAAATACAAAACAAGAGGATCAATTTTCTACAAGAAAATTAACTTTCAACAACAAGAAAAACAATCAAAATTTTGACAAAATAGTTAAATTTGCAACGAAAGAAATTTCTTTTAACTAAAGTAATGAAAGAAAAGTTAATCTCCGAATTAAACAGATTCATTCTTAATCACACAGTTGTATTCCTAATCAACAAGTGTGACATTATACAGAAAGAAATGAATTATTAAACTAAGAAGGAAAAAAATTCAATAAAATTGTTGTATTTTCAAAAAAGAGTTGAATTTTGAACCACAAGGGATGAATTTTTAACACATGTAATAATTTAAAAAAAAATCAATTCTAAAGCAAAAAAAAGCTGCTAAATCAGTGAAATGAATTAATAAACTTTCAACCAAAAAATAGACGAGAAAAAAAATTTTAATGCCGCGAAAAAGAAATTTAATTTTATATTGCAAAATTCTTCATTGTAGACTACAAACTTTCCTAATTCGGGCTATATAAAGTGTGTCGGACTACTTAGGCCCTTAAGCAATTATAAAATTGTAGACTTATGAAACTAAACAATTATTCTTATCAACACATTCTATTCTCTAAAATTAATAGCATTAAGGTTTCACGTTTACTTAATTACCAGAATTAGCCCATATAAGATACCGTTGCATTGTATTAAGTGGGAGGGGAAGGGGGGGGGGTAATACAAATGTCAACGCCCTTGATAATTTTTAGTTGACCATTTATTTATTCGTTCATTATTATTTCATAGATTTATGCCTTTTGCATGGAATACTAATACTAAATATTATTAGGCTGATTAGAAGTAATACTGTTACGGTCATTAATAAAGTTACATATGTGGACATCCGCATGAAAAGAGCCCTGATGGCCGATTCTACTTTATAGGAGATTGTATTAGCATTTTTCTAAGTTGAGGTCAAAATTATTATTTTTCATTTAAACTGGGGGATGACACTAAAGCCTATAACAAAATAATTCTGACTATACTCGTGTTTACATAGTTACCGGAAGTATCTATACT
This sequence comes from Belonocnema kinseyi, assembly GCF_010883055.1. Classification (NCBI taxonomy): domain Eukaryota; kingdom Metazoa; phylum Arthropoda; class Insecta; order Hymenoptera; family Cynipidae; genus Belonocnema; species Belonocnema kinseyi. The sequence goes on along the minus strand of NC_046658.1, from coordinate 46,860,068 downwards.
TTATGTTCGAAGACAAAAATAAAACTTGTTGGCTTATGGCACTCGCCAAGTTTTCATGCGTTTTTCTCGAATCTAAGAGCCCTTTTTATGCGGATGCCTACATATTTTGTGTTTCTTTAATATACTACAATTAATCAAACAATGTTGAATAAAACAAATACTCCATCTATAAAATATTTGATTCAAAAAACCACAAAAATGTATTTAAGTCAAAACAAAGTCGAACAAATATTCTTTTGTCCATATAATAACCATATTCTATAGTTGAACCAAAAAAGTATAGTTGTATTAATTAAATTATTTTATGTGTATAGAAAACACTGAATTGTGCTGATATAAACGCCTGTTTTAAATAGAATCTGTTTAACTT
>NC_046658.1:46842095-46859688 GCF_010883055.1 Belonocnema kinseyi | reverse complement strand
CACGTAAGGCAGCATATAAAAAACGTTCCCCTTAAGGCTGTTGTAACGGAGCGCACAAAAATGGCGAAATCTATGAGACACTTAAAACTTACCAGCGGTCAATGATAATTCGGTCTTGGGGTTTTAAAAAAGCACTCTCAACATTTTCCCGTCAGCGAAAGGGGTTCCAAGTTTGTTAGATATGCGCTTGCTATCTGCTTTTTTGAAACAAATCAACTGACAACTAAAAAATGAGAGTAAAGTGGTAAACCAAACTACATGCATGGAGACCAAAGTGACTGACAGATGTTTGGCGCTGATCGCTCAGCGTTACTTGACCTTACTACCAAGCGTGTGGACTGTCGGTAAATTTGCACTCCTCTTGGTGGGAATTTTAAATTACAATAAAAATGCGATTTGTGTTCTTAATTTTGTAATTGTTTTTTGGCATGTCTTACTTGGCTTTGGAATAGGAAAACTGTGGAAAGTCATAAAAGGATGCCGCCGTGAACTCGCTGATAATATTTGATAGTAATTTTACAATTTAAAAAATATATTATTTATTGATTTATTTGCATATCTTGTGTTGTAACTGCAAAACTCAGTGAAAATTGCGCATTACGTAGAATCGTATAAATAAGGAAAGTATTGTACAACCTATTCTTGCTTTATAGATCACTAATATCAAACGCATAAATTTCTTATTGAAAATAACAACATCTGCAGATTTTTGCAGACATTGAAAAACCATCGTCCTTCCAATATCAGAATATACAATAGAAATTATTGTACACAGCAGACGTCGAATTCACTCGCAAGTTTGAGCTCCGATATTTATTATTTGCATTTGTAATGCTTGAATAAAACTTTATGAAATGATCTGTTTTAGATGGCAGTATTTTTATGCGTCTTGATATTCTGAATTGTCAACGTAATTAAGTATGATCAAAGATTAAGTTTCTCAAAGCTCTGTAGGTTTTGATGTACACATTCGCATCGTGATACTCGCGGTACGCGCTCGATTTTTGACAGACATTTGTAAACAGGTTTCGTTGAATCTTTTTTTTTCATAATTTTCGTCGTTTTTGCACACATTTTTATTTTATTTTTTATTTTCAATGTTCTTTTTCACGAATAAAACAAATAGTACGCGTCCTCTGAATAAGTGATTCTTAACAAAATAGTAGATATTTTTTGGAATAAAAGTTTTGGTGAATTCATCTTTTTTCGTATCCTACATAGTTTGACCAGAAAATGGAATTTTTCATTTTTCCTTATTTTTTGTGCAATCAAAATTTCAATTTTTGATTTTCCGAGAAAATCAAAAGCGTTTTTTGGCTGAAAATTTTGATTTTCGGTTGATTAAAAAAATTTTTAAAATGCTAAAACTCTGAGAATTTTCTTTTCATCAAAAAAAGTCGTCGGGATAAATTATTTGTCCTGTTTAATACTATAAATATCCGTACATAGACTTTTCAAATTCAGAAAAAAGTGGTCTTAAAATTTTTTTAAATGCGCTCACTTTTTCAATTTTTATCAAAAATGGTTGGTTAACGAACTCTTCCTTTCTTTTAAGACTTAAAAAAGTGTGCCAAATATGGATTTGAACCGTTCATTTTTTCGAGAGTTATCGTGTTTACAGACGGCCGGACGGACATACAGACAGGCAGACGACATCGTAGAAACCTGAGTTTCGGATTCAGGGGGTCTTGAAACGTGGAGATCCGTTAAAAAACAGGGGTGTCAAATTTCGGACAATTCTAATACTTTCTCAATCATAAATGATGAGAATGTAAAAATTTGCAGTAAATAAGCAAATAACTACGTTACCGGCGCTTACTATTTACAAAAACTATTTTCTATGCCCATACTCGCAAAGATTCATTATTCTTAGATATTAAGACAATGCATTTGGAGAGATTCGATTAAAAAAAATAGTTGAGTTATTATCACCATAATTACTATTATTTAATCAATGAAATTATTTGAATTCAATTAATTAAATCATTTATTTAATTAATTATTCTACACAGCAGACATAAAAAATTTAAACTATTTTCTACGTCCTGATTCGCAAAGATTAATTATCCGTAGCTATCTAGATAGTGCCCTCGGAGAGATACAATGTAAAAAATTAATTGAATTATTATTTATAATATTATTATTGTTACTAAGTTCGATTTCGGCTATGTTGTGTGATTAATTAATTATATTGTGTAGTTAAATAAAATAAAAATTCGATGTCTGCTTTGTAGAATAATTAATTAATTTAATTAATTTAATTTAATTAATTCAATAATAATGATAGTAATAATAATTCAATTAACTTTTTACATTCAATCTCTTCGATGGCACTATATCGATATCTAAGAATAATAAATCTTTGCGAATCAGGACGTAGAAAATAGTTTGCAAATTTTTCCTGAAAAAATGGTTACTAAAATCGATGTCTGTTGTGTAGAATAATTAATTAATTAAATTAATTAAATAATAATAGTAATAATAATTCAATTAATTTTATACATTAAATGTCTCGGAGGGCACTATCACAATATCTAAGAATAATGAATATTTGTGAATAAGGGCGTAGAAAATAGTTTGTGAAAATTAAGTGCCGGTAATTTAGTTATTTGCTCATTTGTTTCACATTTTTCCTAGAAAAATGTGTTACCAAATTCGACGTCTGCTGTGTACAATAGTTTCTATTGTATATCTCGATATTTAGAAGACGCTGGTTATTAAAAATGTTTGCAAAAATCTGCAGATGTTGTTATTAGTGATCTGTAAAGCAGAAATAGGTTGTACAATACTTACCTGATTTATACGATTCTATTTAATTTGACATTTCCATATGTGCTTTGTACGTTACAACACAGCAAGATATGTAAATAAATCAATAAATAATATACTTTTTAATTAAAAAATTATTATCAATTATTATCAGCGAGTTCACGGCGGCATCCTTTTACCACTTTAAACAGTTTTCCTATTCCGAAGTCAAGTAAGACATGTCAATAAACAATTACAAAATTCAGAACACAAATCGTATTTTTATTAAAATGTACAATTCCTGCCAAAATGAGTGCAAATTTACCGACCGTGCAACATTTGGAAGTACGATCAAGTAACGCTAAGCGATCAGCGCCAAACAGCTGTCAGTTGCTTTGGTCTCCATTTATGTAGTTTGGATAACGACTTTACTCTCATTTTTTAGCTGTTACTCAATTTGTTTCGAAAAAGCAGATAGCGAACGCATATCCTGCAACCATGGAACCCCCTTCCGTGATGAGAAAATGTTCAGAGTGCATTTTTAAAACCTCAAAACTGAAATATCATTGACCGCTGGTGAGTTTTGAGTGTCTCATAGATTTCTCTATTTTTGTGCACCCAGTTCCAACTCCTTAAGGCCATGTGTTGAGTATAACAGCTGATCAAATCAGCCCTAAGATCAATATTTTTTCACCCATATTGAAAAATAAAAGTTTAAATAACGCAGAAATTTTTTCCGGGAAATGTTAATAAATATCAAAGAATCCTTCGTGGCCTTGCAAAGAGTTGGAGAAAGAAAACAGTTTATTTATGCAAATAATGATTATCGACAGACACATTTAAGTTGTACAGCAGAAGTTTGACTTTCAAGTTTTTAACTTTATCTGACGGTAATCATGCAATCTGTTTTACTGGGAGACCCCTAGAAGTTCGAAGTTCTCTACTCGCCGCGCTAGTGCTGCTTTGACACAGCTGATACCAGACTGATACGTATGTCAGACCAAATATGTTTATTTGCATTTCTAGTGCAAACATTAGTTTTTGCATTATATGTGCATAATGTTCATGAGCGATTTTTGTTGGTTTGTTCCACTTTGATAAATATAAACCTCATAACTAGCCCATTGTCAACATTACAAATTGCTTGCAGGGTTTGAGGACAGCACGGTCGGTATTTCTCCAAAATATAAATTTAAAAAAAAAACTTTTTTCACGATTCTAATTATTTAGGACCAGAGCGCATCCTTGCAGGCCATCTATTTATCGTGCCAAATTTTTACCATGATATTTCATTCCGCGTGGACGTAAGTTGGGAAAAAAAATTTCCACTGGTATATTCTTCAAAAAAAAAATTTCTCAAAATTTCCACCGGAACAAAGCAGAGACAATGATTTTATTAACTCCTTTTTCATTTCCCAAACTTTCAGAGCGATACCTCATTTCGTTGAGACGTAAGTTGGGAAAGAAAAATTGAAGACCAGGTTTGGTCATGTGACCCTCTCGTCACATGGCCTTAAGGGAAAATGACATTTCAAATAATTTTTTTCAATTCCTGATATAATCTAACTTTAGTCTAATTACAGATTATATTTCATAACAAAATGAGAAAATAAGGTACTAAATATTTGAATGAATAATATTAATATCTTATTATATTTCTTAACTTTTTAATTTCACGCTTATACTGATTTCTTCTAGTGGTAGGGTTTAAACGGGTCATCAGTTGCCACCTCCTCCCGCAGCTTAGGGGCAAGCGATCAGGTACTTTGCCATTTTTCACCATAAACGTCCAAATGTGATAGGTCTCATGTTATTTACGCACGTGCGTGCATGTTAGTATACAGTTGAATATAAATAAATACACTTTATGAGAAATACGATCACACGGTATTAGTCTGAAGAAATTATTTTTAGGTTCGATTCACTTCTCGTTCAAAAGTAATCGGTGCGATAAAATCGAAAGACTCGCGCCAGTATGAAATGTGATCGTGTTTTACTATATAATATGACAATGTGTTCAAACGAAAATGTTATAACCGTAAAATAAGACCTTTCACACAATAGAGGAACAACATAGGGGTCGGAATATAAATTTAAGAAATAAGATCAGGTTATTTTCAATAACTAAAACTAAACTATGACGGACCGTTGATAAAGTTTGTAATACTGTCAAGGAGTGGGGGTTCACAGGTTTTGTGAGGGTTTGTGACGTAGGGATGAGTAAAAGGGTTAACGCAGAATGTGACATTAAACATAGAAATTATAGATGTGAATAACAATTTTTTGAAACGCTTGAAAAATATGAGTAATAGTGATTTTATTTTACAGCAAAGCATTCAAATGCAGTCTTCATACTATTTTCCCCATTTCCCACTTCTTCCTCTTTTTAAAAAAGAATTCCTCTTACTCCCTAGTTTTAAGAAATTTTCCACATTTTACGCTTTTTATCGGTTTTTCCGCTTAAAATGCGATCTGAATTAATGGAACCCAATAAGAAAATCCAACTATTTTTGGTTGAAAATTCATAATTCTGATTTGGAATGTCTACTATAATATTTTTGCTTCAGAATGCAACTTTTTGTGCGTCAAACCAGGTTACCTGTACCACAAAATTTCCAATGAAAACCTAAATTATCAATTAAATGATATATTCGTGAAGTTTTTAACCACACGAAAAACAGTTTGAAGAATTTTTTAATATTATTTTTTGTTTGTTTGTTATTTTGTTACATGAACAATTGGACACTATTTTCTTGCAAAAAGCAAAAGTCAAACTCTGTTGATGATAATTCAGTTAAACTTTTATGGATTGTAGATAAATATCCTTCCTTTCTAAGAAACCAGACAAAAAAGCGAAATTCGTTTAAAAAAACGCATTTCTTATAACAATTTTACATACAATTGGAAATTATAATCTGTTCTCTATACGTGTCTGAGCTAAAATTTCACACAAATGTTAAATGATCATTTAGCTTCGAATTTTTTAAAAAAATTGTATTTAATCTTGGGAGTGCGGAAAACGAACTTTTTCTTTGCACCGTAAATTAGCTGGCAGGCTTGGCGGTGATACGTTTTTTCCAAAGACCTTATATTTTTCGATCATCCCATTAGCACAAAAAAAGTAGGGATACTTTTTTTCGTGTTTTTAGTATTATATTTCTAGTAATTGTATTTTTTGTATTGTAGTACATTTCCCTACTTGATACAAGAATTTCAACTAAGTGACAGTACATACATTGAAAGTTTTCTATCTTCCCAATTCTGTACCGATACTCCCCAACGTCAAATAACATTTTCTTCTTCAGGAACTGGAAGCTGAAGATTCATTTTAAATGTGTGCAAAATTTGATCACAGTTGCGTATGGAAGACACATACAAATTTCCAATTGTTTATAAAATTGTTATTAAAAATGCCTTTTTTACGAATTTCTCTTTTGTCTTGTTCATTTCAAAGAGAGGATGTTTATCTCCAATTTATAAAAATTTAACTGGATTATCTTAAGCAGAATTTGACTTCAACTTTTTGCAAGTAAATAGTGTCTAAATGTTCATGTAAGAGTTTACTGTACAATTTTGTAGTATAACTGACCTGGTTTGACACTTTGTTAAAAATACTTTTTTTTTAGGTTCAAAATTAATTTACTTTACTGAAAATTCCAACAATCCAGTTTTTACACAAAATTAATCGTTTTTAGTTGATAAATCAACTTTTTTTGTTTGAAAATCAATTGCTTAAGCTGTTAATTTAACTCTTGCATTATTGTTTAAAAATTGATACTTTTTAGTTGAAAATTCAAATATATGTTTAAAAATTCGGTTTGGAAAATTTGGATATTTTGGTAGAACATTAATATTTTTATTGAAAATTTAACCACTGGGTTGTAATTTGGTTTTTCTATTATTGCCTGAAAAATATTTTTTTTTACATTTTGCGTGGTGAATTCATCCTTTTTGGTTAAATTCGATTGTTTCTCATTTAATAGGTAAATATTTTTCGGTTCAAATATTAAATCAATTTTTTCTCTCTCAGAATAACTATTTTTTGCTTAAAAATTAATTACTATAGATGAAAAATCTTTTCTTTGGATGAATATTTAACTAGTTTGTTGAAAATTCGTTTTTTTATAGTTGAACATAAATTTTTTCAACCTGAAAATTCACCTATTTCATTTTGTTAAAAAACTTATCCTTTCAGAAGAAAATTTATATAGTTAATTAAAAACGTATCTATTTTCTAAGAATTGGTCTTTTTGGTAAAAAATTAAGCTTTTTGCTTGAAAATTCAATTACTTCGATAAAGGCTGAATTTCTTTGTGTAAAAAATTCATTTTTTCTTGAAAATTCATGATTTCAATTAACTTTGGTTGAATATTTAACCGTCTTGATAAAATTTCTATTTAGATGAAAATTAATTTTTTCTTAGCTTGAAAATTTGACTATTTTATTTATTTATTATTTTATTTTAATTTTTTTCACTTTGAATGAAAATATATACCTTGTGACTGTCCTCATTCATTACAGTTAAATATTTTGTTGTTGTGAATAAACTGCTTAACATTTATGCCGGGCTGATGATTCTCGTAAAATATCGGCGATAATAATATTTACAATGAAAATATCGACCATAAGAGTAAATCATATTTGATGAAAATTAATTTTTTCTTAGCCTGAAAATTTGACTATTTTATTTTTGGTTGAAATTTCATTCATATAGTTGAAAACTTATGTATTTCGTTGCAAATTCATGTATATTTTGTTAAAAGTGGATCTTTCCGGAAGAATATTAATCTTTTTGGTTACAAAGAGTATAGCCGGACAAGTATATAAAAAACTCTGCCAGAGGAAATCAAATCTTGAGTCAAGCATTTAAAAGCATGCAATCAAATAAAAATTTGCCCAAAATTTTCAACCATTAGCCGCCATATTGATTGAGTTTGGCGGGTTAACGACCATTTTCATTTCTATTTTTTCTCTGTTTCTCTTCTTAGAAAAAATCTGAAAAAATACACAAGAGTTTTTCCAATCATTCTCAATGTGCATTATTTTTTACATTCTCATCAGAGAAGGTATTAGATTTGTGTAAAATATGACTCCCCAGTTTTTGTCAAATGTCCACGTTTTGAGAACACCTGAATCCGGAAAACAAAGTTTTTACGAATATGTCTGTCTGTACGTCTGTATGTATGCCTGTCTGACTGTGAACACAATAACTTTTGAAAGAATTAATCTATTAGATTTACCTTGGGTACATTCGTTAAGTGTCCTAAACTAAAGGTCAAGTTCGTTAGCCAGCCATTTTGGATAAAAACTCAAAAAGTGGGCACATTTTTTATATTTTTGAGACCACTTTTTCTAAAATTCAAAAATTCTCTGTACGGTTATTTATAGTATTTAAAAATTCAAAAAATTTACTGTGATAACTTTTTTCATAAATCGAAAATTACCAGAGTTATAGCATTTAAAAAATCCCAAAAAAACACACAAAAATGAACATTTTAGGCCAAATAACGCACGATATGAAAACAAGTCAAGAAAAAAAAAAGTTGCTTTTTGAATGCCCTAAAAGATTATCAAACCAACTTTTTGAATTTTTCTGAAAAATCAAAATTTCATATCTTGACAGCATACAAAATTATGAAAAATTCAAAAATTACATTTTTCTGCCAAACTATGCAAAATACTATGAAAGGTAAAGAAATAAAAATTGTGCATTTAAAAAAGATCTCCAAATTTGTTATCAACCACTTTTTGATAGCATGTATAGTTTTGGTTCTAATGATGAAAAACATGATTAACAGTAACAAAAAAAATCTGCCCGCTTCGTGGGCACATTCTGATCACAACTTTTGTGATTTAATTTTTTCTTCGTATCGTGTGTAGGGTTTCAAAAAATTTAATTAATAATTTGTTATTTTTTTATGATAAACATTCTCATCAGAGAAGGTATTAGATTTGTGTAAAATATGACCCCCCCCCCCCAGTTTTTGTCAAAAAATCACATTTTGAGACCCCTTGAATCCGAAAAACAGGTTTTTACGTATGTGTCTGTTTGTCTTTATGTCTGTCTACGAGCACGATTACTTTTGAACAAAATAATCTATTAGATTGGATTAGTGTCCTAAGCTAAATGCCAAGTTCGTTGGTGACTAGATTTTTTCATGATTCAAAAATTCTCTGGACACTTGTTCATAGTACTTGAAAAGTAAAATGTTGATTTTCGAAAGCCCTACGTGATTATCATAACAACTTTTTAATATTTTCTCAAAAAATTGATAAATAAAATTTTGATCAAACAAAAAGCAATAAAAAATTGTATTTTGTTATGAAATTATGCAAGGTAGGAAAACAATTATAAGCAAAACATTATGCACTCAAAAAATATATACAAATTTGTTATGAATCACTTTTTTATAGGACACGTAGTTTTTGTTTTAATTACAAAAAAAAAAAACAGTGAAAATACAGAACTTAAATTTTTCGACACATGACACAAGCTAAGAAAAAATAAATAGATAACATTTTTTTACCGAAAGTAGAGAACAACAATTTTTATTAATGTTTTTTTATATAATTAGTAGTTTCTATTTTAATCATGAATAACAATATTAAAAATAAAAAAATTACATTTTTGGTAAAATGACACAAGGTATAAGAGAAAAGTTGTTTAACCCAAAAAAATCTAAAATTTTTTTTGAAATAATTTCCTGATAAAACGTGTGGTTTTCGTATTGATCGTAAAAAATAACATTATGAATAATGAAATTGAATATTTGGAGAAACGGCATGAGACAAATTAAAATATGCATAAGGGCGTATGTTCCAAAACATAGCTACAAAATTCCCATGAACTATTTTTTTATATGATAGCCCGTTTTTTTAACTTTTAGCATACCAAAATTTACCAGCTTTTTATTCTCCAAAAAGGCTTTTTTCTTATTTATATTTTCGAATTCAAAACATGAAAAATAAACAAACATTATGATTCAAAGTATTTAAAGCGCACTTTCTGAATCAAGGAATTTGATATGCAAACATTCTTTAAAAAATGAAAAACGTATAAGATGAATAGTTTTATGATAATATATTATAAAATAAATATAATATTTGACAAAATACTCAAATGTAAAATGTTCAATTAGTTAAAAAATTCTAATATAACATTTTTAACACAAACTTATTTAAACTAACCACTTTGAAAATATATCAGTTCTACATTTTGTACAATCATAATTCAATAAATTCAAAAATGAGTTTTGAAATTAATAAGGGAAAATCAAAGAAACTTCAAAAGAATTTGATCAAATGCCTCCAAATTCAGGGTAAATTTTAAAGACTTCAAGCTGATTGAAATAAAAACTTTTAAAAACTTTATCGAATGAATAGAATTGAGTAAATTTAGAAGAATGTAAAAAATTTAGGATAAACTAATAATGATTTAGGGAGAATTCAAAATGAATTGCAAAAAATATTTTCAAATTTTTTTTAACGGGACAATGAAATTTCGTCTGTTTTAATACCAATGCAAGTTACGAATTCTAATAATATACATTTATGGGAATGCTATAAAATTTCAGGGATAAACTCGAGTGCGAAGCACGAGATACGTGATGAGAATGTGTCCGTTAAGACCGAAGGAGCTTTTACTAAAGAGAATTCACAATCATTAAATGACTGTTCTCGAGACTTTTACCTTTAGTTTTAAGTAGTATGTGCAAAAAAGTCGAGCGCGTAGCGTGAGGTAAAAACACTATCGAGCGCGAGATAAATATACTTTCTAGCGCGAAGCGCGAAAACCAACAGTCGTGTGCCCTTTTCCGAAAATTCCAGAACCCTTCACTTTTGATCAATTTTTAACCACAAGGTCACATTTTTTTTAATGCTACAAGAGGATCTACGACATTGCAGTTTGTTCATCTTGATATAAACTTTCACCCCGTTTTTAAATTTATTGATTTCATCCACTACAAGTTGAGATATGCGAAATTTCAAATGGCGCTTTTTCGAAAATAGCCCATATTGATACCCTAGGATCTTTTTTCTGACAGCACCGATTTTCACGAAAATTGAACAAATAATCTTCAAACATCTCTAAACGAAACACAAAAATACCTAGAAGGTATTGGGGCCTCGTTCCGCAGATATGAATTTTTTTCTTTTGGTGCTCTGACTGTGTTGCGTCGCAGACTCGCCGCCGCGCCGCTCGGCTGACATAGTAGTGCGGTGGCGCCACGTAATGGACTCATTGTCACTTGTTCTCCAAAACAAATCTCGAAATTCGAAGTACATGCACACGTAATTATATGTTTCGTATCTTAGTTTTATAGTTCAAAACTTGTTTTGCCAAAAAAGCGAGGAAATTAATTCAAAAATTTCAGAACGTTTTAAAACAATAAGGCTTTGTGGAGAATTGGCGGCTTGTAGTGAATTAAATCAAAAAATCTAAGAACCAAGTGAAAGCTCGTATCAAGACGAACAAACTGCGACGTCGTGGATTCTCTACATTCTCGAATTAGCGTTACCGTGGCATCCGGAATATGCCCACATTTTTCCGAAACATCGCAAGTACTCAATGCTCCGCAGACACTCTGCAACTGCGTAAAAGCATTAGGACGATCTTAAGATCTGTGCTAAATACAAAGAGCAACTACATCTATCTCTAGGGACTGTCGAACGATAAACTAAGGAAATAGGAATGGAATTTGGGTAGGACAAATGCGCCAAGGTTTATTTAAAGCGAGGAAAACTTAATGGCATCCCTGAAGACCCTGAACTCGTCGATAGAAGCGCTCTGCGACATCTTTGCGCTGTAGAGCTTATACATACCTGGGCATGCCACAGAGTCGCATTAAGGATGTGACATCTATAAAGGATACTCTCCGAAGCAGATACAAATGTCTCACCCGGCAGATTTGGTCTTCTCAACTGTCGGCGAGGAACAAAGTATCTGCAACGAACATGCTTGCCGTCCCGGTAGTACTCTATTCATTTGTAGCGGCTCCATGGACGAAGAAGGATCTCAGATCCCTTGATATCGGGGCACGAAAGGTTATGCACATGAACAAAAGCATGCATCCTATGTCTTCTGTTCCGCGACTCTACATCTCATGCCGTCACGGTGGTCGCGGAATATTGAATCTTGAATGTATATACAACAGGATTATTCTGGGTACAGCACATAGAGTCGCAAATGGAAGAGACCCTCTTCTTAAAATGGTCAGGAAGCACATCGAAGTGAGCCTAGGAGCGTTTATGTACAAAGCAGCGGAGGAGGCTGCTGAAGCACTCGGACTTAACTTCAGTATTAGGTGTGAGCAAAATGCATCAAATCTGATCTATCTCGAGTATTCACTCCTAAAAACCCGGATTAAGAAAGCACAAAATAAAAACTTTGGTGAACAGCTCCTCGATAAGAGGATGCACAGTATCTTCCACAGAAATGTATAGGATCAGTCACTGTCGTGTGAGCTAACTTTTGCTTTCCTTAAATCACCCGGATTGAAGTTTGAAGTCTGGTACGGAGGTTTTCGTTTTGGCATACCAAGACGGTGTCATTTCCACCTTAACATACCGTCATTACATTAAGAGCCAAGACATTCCCGATGATAGCTGCAGGGCGTGTCAAGCACACCCCGAGCATTTAGCTCACATACTCGTACTATCTACTATCGGCGAGAAAACTATAGGCATCTGCCTTTGAAGCTTAACAACTCAGTCAAAAAAAATGCTAGCGCAACTAAAAAAAAAGTCATTTAAAAGCTGAAAGTATTCTACTTAATTAGCTTGAAGACGTATATGTAAAAAAATTTTGTGCTTAGCAGACTGAAAAATATAAAAAAGTCAGGTTTTTTGGGTACATTTAAGAGTAGTCAAGTTTACAGCGTTATTTCTCACACAAGGGGCGATGGCAAAAATTTTGTGAGTATGAGGAAAACTGTTGTGAACCAGTTGCAGTTCAGAAATTTAAAAAATAATAAAAATTGTTGCTTAAAAGTACAAAAATGTGCAACTATATTATCTTCAGTTCTAATACAGATATTAAAGCGATTCAAACTGCAAACTGTAACTGAAGGGCTCTGTATTTATTTTCAATTGCCTGGAAGAATGTGTTATTCTGCTTTTTTGTGAAAATCGCAATATTTTTAGACATTTTTTTTGTTGGAAAACAAGTGGCAGAAATCAGGAGGGCCCTTTTTTGTTTTACTGCCGACCGCTGGTGCCATTCTTCGGCCCCTAGTTCTGAATGCTTGGATGGCACCTGACAACGGGTCAAAGAAAGGCACCAGCGGTCGGCAGTAAAAAAAACGAGCACCCCTGCTTTCTGTCACTTGTTTTCCAACAAAAAAAATGTCTAAAAATATCGCGATTTTCACCAAAAATAAGACTAAACCATCCTTACGGGTGATTGAAAATAAATACAGAGCCTATCCATTACAGTTTGCAGTTGGAATCGCTTTAATATCTGCATTAGAACTAAAGATAACATAGTTGCACATTTTTGTACTTTCAAGCAACAAATTTTATTATTTTTCAAATTTCTCAACTGCAACTGGTTCCCAATAGTTTTCTTCATATTCGTGAATTTTTTGAGATTTTTTCCGGCGCCCCTTGTATAAGAAATAATGCTATAAACTTGACTGTTCTTAAATGTACCTAAAAAACCTGACTTTTTAAGCTCATTAACGTAGAACACTTTCAGCTTTTAAATGACTGTTTTTTTGTTGCGCTGGCATTTTTTTTGACAGAGTCGGTAATCTTTAAAGGCAGATGCCTATAGTTTTCTCGCCAATAGTAATTGTCCTACTCATGCGGGAACAACCTACATCCGAAGGCACCATGCGGCACTAAGAATGCCTTATTACCATCTATGTCACTCTTACGGCATTAACCTCAATATCATTCCTCGAAATGCTCCTAGGGAAATTGAGTCAATTGTCGAGAATAAAAAGTGCCGCATAGACTGGAACTTTATATTCTCGACAATTGTTTCTGTTGCACATCGAGGCCTGACATGGTTCTTCTTGACTTCGAGAAGCGAACTATGTTCATTATCGAATTTTCGGCTTTAGCTTACAAAAATCTAATAGCCATGATATATACACTGTAACAGAAAAAATACAGTGATTATTTGTGGTACTATCATTTTTTGAATTATTCTGAAGCTTCATTTATTTATCAGATTCAGTTTCACTTTGAATGAAAATATGTACCTTGTGACTGTCCTCATTCATTACAGTTAAATATTTTGTTGTTGTGAATAAACTACTTAACATTTAAGCCGGGCTGATGATTCTCGGAAAATATTGACCATAAGCTAAATAGTACAATACTATTGTTCCAAGTGAGCCATATTATAGATATTTTTGAATAGAATTTAACACATGAAAAGCTTAGAAAAAATGCAAGAATTTCTCGAAGTTTGTACCTTGACCTCAACTTGTGGCATGTCCTACTCTGTAAATATGAATCAGTCGAAAATTCACTGATTGAAATAATAGTTAGACATTTCACTGATTAATCAGTGATTTCGGACTTATTTACTAATCAGTTCAGTAACACCAGAGTTAATCATGTGAAACATAATCTCATTTCGTTTTAAAGTTGAGTGTTGTAGTTACTCTTTTACTTAAGTAGCAAAAAGAATTCCGTAATTCAATAAATTTGTTAATTTCCGAGCTGTAAGTCTGTTGAATTACCTACGAGAAACATATACCCTAACTCATATAAAAAGTACTTACTTAACCGGTGCGTACATGCCAGTCCAATGTTCAAAGTAATGTAATATGTACGGTGATTCGTCATTTAAAGCATCGCAACTTTTCTCCTTATTTATTATTTGATCATACTTACGGGCTTTAAGTTTTTACTATTATTTTTTTATTGAATCTACTAAAATATTATTTTATTATGACTTCTGAATTGACATGGTGCAGTTCTGTCAACTCTCAAAAGTATTTATTTTACTGAATGAATAAGTAAATTTTGACTGATTTTCAGTGACCGATTCCCAGTTATTTCAATCAGTGACATTTCACTGATTCAAATTTAGAGAGTAGGAAAGTTGCAGTGAAAATCTCAAATTCGTACCACACAGTCTTTAAAGTCTTATCTTTGATTTAGGCTAATAAAATTTAGAAAATTCTTCACGGATTCTCGAAAAATGAATAAAAATGTCAACTATCAGTCGGTGATTACTACTGTTGACTGCGAGAGCGGTGATCGCCGAGAATTTGTCAGATTTTGTTTCTGAACTTCAACATGTGTTGTGACTCAGTATATTTAAAGAAAATGAACTAAAGTTGACATGGCTTAATCTGTAAAATCGTACAGGCACGCTTGGACATTTCTAGCCGTATCTCGAGAAAAAAATTAAAAAATTAGAGATATGACCTCAAATTCTGTGTGATATGAATTTGAGAATTTTTGTAGGTGATGCCGCAAGTTGAAGTCGGTGCACCAAATTCGAGGAATTCTTGCATTTCTTAAAATCTGTTGACGTGGTATATTCTCTTCAATAGATCAAAAATATACCTATCATGGTTCGTTCAACGCGTAATTAAATCAGTTTTTAACAGTTTCAAAAAAGTTGTTTGCTCCTTTTGGGAACAGGTAATCATATTTCAAAGTCAACAGTGATTTTTGGTAGTACTTTCGCTGATCGCACCGACTATTTCCGACAGTAGTGTACTGTTTAGCTAATGGTCGATAGTTGTCGAGAATCATCAGATTAGCCGCAATTTTGAGCAGTTTATTCACAAAAATAAAATATGCAACTATGATAAGTGAGAACAGTGACGAGGAATACATTTTCAATTAATATTAAACTAAGTTAAATAAATGAATAAAATAAGTATAAAATAAGCATGTATAAAATATAAATACACTTATATACGTGTATTATAGGATTATGTTCAGGTATCAATGGGCCTCAGGATTTGGAATATGTGAAAATTACTGTTTTTAATTTTTTACACCAAGATCACCCAAATTTAAGTACCTGAAAAAATTCATAATTATATCTCTTTGGGACACTATTCGGCGGTAAAAAACTGAGATAGTTCTTGAGTTTCGTCACGCCAGAAATTTAAAAAAAATGGATTAAAGTTTTCTTAGTTTAAATTTTCAGCTAAATTTCTTTTAAAATCATGTACGTTGAGAATGATTAAACCAAGTCTTGTGATATTTTTCAGATTTTTTTAAAAATACAAACACAGAAAAAAAATAAAAACGAAAATAGGTGTTACCCCTCCCTAACTCATCCAACATGGCGGCTAATGGTTTGAAATTTTTTTTGTTTGTATGCTTTTAAATAACTGACTTAACATTTGATTCCCTTTGGGGGCATTACTCTCTTACGTTGGAAATTCATCACATATTGAATTCAATATAGTAACATAAATTAATTTTATTTACACGATCTAATTTCCCGATTATCACCCTATATTCGTGAACAATCATCTTATTTCCGATTTTTCACTTTGAAGTCTGTGAAAAAATGATGTTAGTATCTTTTGTGTTTTATTTGAGGCGTTTATAAAATTAAATCGAAGAAAAAATGTTGACTTGGAGGGATGCGGGGTGCTCGTATTTGTGACGTCGCCCTTGGGGGCTTATACTCTGTGTGATGATCTGCGACAAAGAAGGGGAGGGATGGATAAAGTGTTCAAAATAGCGTGCCGTAGTTTTTGAACGGGCTCCTACCACACTACACTTGAACCTGGATTGAATTACGGAATATGGTCGGGGCACTGGTTTTGATTTTGGTCGTGGTTCACTAATTTTACCCACTCATGAATGGAAAATGCATTATCGAATTAAAAATATGAGAAGTTTTAAGATATTCGCCTTCCTCCAGTTTTGGTCAC
Source organism: Belonocnema kinseyi (assembly GCF_010883055.1). Taxonomy (NCBI): domain Eukaryota; kingdom Metazoa; phylum Arthropoda; class Insecta; order Hymenoptera; family Cynipidae; genus Belonocnema; species Belonocnema kinseyi. Next base: position 46,843,078 of record NC_046658.1, on the reverse strand, counting down.
TTAAAGGGCTACTTTTGGCAACGTCTTGCGCCGGTTTTGGCTATAAAGTATTTGCACATCCAGTTACCCTTGTAGATGTTCAGATGATAGCCCTCGGGTTTTTGGAGCCCAGAAAGAAAAAATCATATTACGCGTTTATGAGACAAATGATTTATTTTCTATTTTTTACGATTATAAAGTTCATTTTCTCTAAAAGTACACAATACATGAATAACAGCTCGTATATACTTATAAGGGTATACTTAAAGAGAATTTAGGAAGGGCAAACATTTTAAATGATTAACTGCATATTCACATTTTGTGTTGTTTTTGAGACCAATCAGATTTCTACTTGCTAAAAATAAAAAAATCGTTTTGCTTAAAAACGCGTGGTATGATGTTTTCTATCTTGGCTTACAATAGCCGGTGACAATTAACGAAATATGTAAAAAAATAATCTGGATGTGCGAGTATTTTTGGCTTGTGTTTGATCACCATTCATAAATTTAAAAATTGATGGCCTAAGGTGAGTCAATATTCTTTCCCTTTTTTGCCACCCCTGACCAAGACTGGAAAAGAGTAATAAATATGTTCCACTTTTGGCCAATCTATTGCATATCATGAAAATTCATTTATTATCAAGTTTGAATACCATTGAATCACAGTTAAAGTGTAGTCTAACCTATGACACGATTTTCATCTGTACAACTAAATCTCTACTCACAAATAATCATATTATGCAAATCGTTCATTCTTACCTTTCAAGAGAAGATATTTTAAGCTTTAGATCACTTGTTATCAAACTGATATCTTTTAACAATTACATTCGATAGTTGTTAGTCGCCACAGGCTCACAGCTTTATGACTGTATGATAGTCCAGGCATCTGATACTTTTACACCGCATTACGAGGGTAGTTCAATAAGTCCTTAGAATGACCAACAGATGGCGCGCGAATCGCTCCAAATCATCTGTTTTCAGTCAGCACCACTCCCGACTAGATAT
>NC_046658.1:46836337-46841995 GCF_010883055.1 Belonocnema kinseyi | reverse complement strand
TATAGAGCTCCAAGGAGATTATGTTGAAAAATAAAAAAAAATTTACCCAAAAAAATTGTTTTTATACTTCATTCTAAGGACTTATTGAACTACCCTCGTAACGTAGGTAATGTGAGCTTTTTGCTAAAATGGTTTATTAAGGGGTCCTGATTAAAATTCTGAGTTCTTTAGAAATTACACCCGTGCGCCCCGGAAATATTTTTGAAAAAATGTTTCAAAAATCTTTTTGCGTAGACTGACCCGTCCCATTGAGTTTTCAAAGCAAAATGTTCAAAGCCAAAATTAACCGAAAGGAAATTCTGAAGAATTTGAAGGCAAAAAAAACCTCCTATTTTCGATGAGCGCCGAGTTATGGTTCTCCGAAGAACCCGGATTTTTTTTTAAAGAAGGGAAAAAACCAATTCTGAAGTTCTTACCTGTACTATGGAACCTGTTAATTTTGCACAAAAAAATGTTTGAAACTTCAATTGAAGTAAATGCGATTTTGAGTAATTAAACAAAAATGCAATGACTTAGCCCCAATGGGTCATAACTTACGGCTTCGCAAAGTTAAACACTTTTGACCTTTCTTCAGGGCAAATTACTCGTGTTCACTTTTTTCAAAACACTTAGCTTCTCGGTAAAGCTACGTAAGTTGCGCAAGAAAAAAAGTTGTAGGGCCGGAAATTGTGCGTAAATCTAAAAAAACATAATCTTCTAGTCTTTATTGATCAAGATGGCTTTCTGGAAAAATATTTGTTGCTATTTTGAGCTACTTGTGCAAAACTATACAAGACGAGTTATGACCATACAACTTTGACCCTTTCCGTTCGGAAGCTCTTTATTATTTATAAAAACTATTATAGAAAGGATTAATTTTATAACTTCAAATTATTTTATGTTACAAGTGCCAAAAATAACCATTTAGTGCTGAAGAAACTACTTAACTAATTGAATAATTGATTAACTGATAACATACGCCCTACCTTCGGGGTGGTATAGAAGAGAGTTCATCTTGGTAATTTATTAGTCAATAAATTAGTCAATTTTTAAATAAGTTTCTTCATCGCTTACATTATTATGTAATTAATTTGTTTACATATTATTTTACTATCAAACATTAACAATAATTGTTTCCTGTGCGCAGATTATATTATTATTTTTTGACACTGTTAGCATAAAATAATTCAACGTTATAAGACTAATCCCTTTAACATTATTTATAAATAATAAATAAGCAATCTTAAACCAGTTAATTTGTTTTTTCATTTAATTCCAACAACAGATATTCTGGAAGTGATTTTCACAAAGTAAATACATTAAATATGCACACAATTAGTAGAGTGAAGCGTAATTTTCAAACAATTTATCGCTTTTTTTAAAAAAGAAAAAAGTGAACCTTTAATGAACTGCAAATGCATGTATGCCACAAAAATGCGCATATACGGTCGCAGTACATTTTTCAGTACATACAAAGTCTTCCGAATGTGAAGGGTCAAGGTTTCATGGTCATAACTAGTGACCTATATAAGCTTCAACCTTTTTATTTCTTTTTATTTCACGCAGAATTTAGTCCTCTATAATTCGTTTTTCTAACGTTTTTCTGTAGGATATTTACGGAACAAGCAGTTTTGAAAAAAAATTGTTTCTGTATTTGAAGCGTCATACCTCTTGATTGATAAAGACTAGAAGATTATATTTTTTTAGATTTACTCACAATTTCCAGTCCTACAATATTTTCTCTTGCAAAACTTACGTGGCTTTACCGATAAGTGAAGTATTTAGAAAAAACTGAACACGAGTAATTTGCCCTGAAAAAATGGTCAAAATTGTTCGACTTTGCGAGGCCATAACTTATGACCTATAGGGGCTAGTGCATATTTTTTTGTAATATTAACAAGTTCCAAAGTACAGGTACAAACTTCAGAATTGGGTTTTTCGCCTCTTTTTGTCAAAAAAATGCGCGCTCTTTGGTGGACCATAACTCGGCACCTATTGAAGGCAGGAGGTTTTTTCTGCCTTCCATTTTTTTAGAATTTCCTCTAGTTTAATTTTGGTGTTGAATATTTTGCAACAGTCTACGCAAACACGATATTTAGAACTTTTTTAAACATATCTCCGGGACTCATGGGTATCATTTCTAGGTAAGTATAAATTTAAATTTCGAGTGGAGGTGCTGGCTTTAATCAAGCCAGCACCTCTACTATATAAAAATTGAAAGACGAAAAAAATTAAACACGTCAGAATTTCAGGCTATTTTCGGGCCCCTGAACGCATCAACAACCAATTTTTAAAAACCATCCCTACTAAAAATCAAAACTATCTCCTATGTGAAAAGTGGAATTCGGTAATAAAACAAAGAAAACCAGAATTTTTGGCTTATTTTGGGCTCCCAAATGCACGAGATAAATCCAGAATCTATCCCTATTTTCAAAAAACCACCCTCTCACGAAAAAAAAATTTGTAAGACGCGAAATGCACCTGATTTCAGGCTTATTTTGGTCCTTCGAATGCACAGCACAAAAATTCAGAAAAACCAACCCTATGTACAAAAACACCAACCCATTAATTAAAAATTAAACCTTGATGTTGGCATTTTTAAAAAGCCCAAAAATCAGAGACTCCATTTGCACGGTAAGATCCGAAAAATATCAGAAACTCTAGTAACACTGTGTTTTAACGTTAAGTGTTGGAAACCAAAAATCGGAGTAAGTATTTTTAAGGAGCTCAAAAATCAGAGACTCCACTGACACTGAAAAGTTTTTAAAAAGATTATTCTTTGACAATGTCATATATACGTAGTAGAGGGGGATTGATTATAGGAATTAAGGGTTGGAGCCCAAAAATCGGAGTGGGTGTTTTCGAGGAGTCCAAAAATCGGAGACTCCATTGCCGATTGAAAAATCTAAAGAAGAATATTTTTTGACAAAGTCATATCTACGTGGTAGAGGTGGGTTGATTTTAGACGTTAAGGGCTGAAGCCCAAAAATCAGAGTATGTATTTTTGAGAAGCCCATCAATCAGACTCTACTGATACTGGAAAATTCTCAAAAAATAGTAGTTTTGAGAATTTTCTAGTGTCAATGTAGTCTCTGATTTTTGGCTCCTCGAAAATATCCACATAGATTTTTGGGTTCCAACCCTCAACGTCTTAAATCAACCCATCTCTACCACATAGATATGACTTTGTCAAAAAATATTTTTTTTAGATTTTTCAATTGGCAATGGAACCTCCAATTTTTGGGCTCCTCGATAACACCCACTTCGATTTTTTGGCTCCAACCCTTAATGTCTATAATGAATCCCCCTCTACCGCTTATATATTACTTTGACTAAAAACAATCTTTTTGAGAATTTACCAGTGTCAATGGAGTCTCCGAACATGATTTTGTCCAAAAATAATCTTTTTTGGAATAATACAGTGTTACTACACTGTTAGAAAATTCTATACTAGATTTAGTATAAATAAAGTGGAAGCAAGAATGCACAACATGAAATTAAATATAGTATGCCAGCGTATGTTAAATTTAGTAAATTCATACTGAATTTAGTATAGACGTGCATGAAATTTAGTATACGCGTATACTAAATTCAGTATGAATATACCAAATTTACTGTACGCAGGTACATTACATTTAATTTCATATTGTGACTTATTTCTTCCGTTATGTGTATACTAAATCAAGTACAAATTTTTGTAATAATGTAGAGTCTCTGATATTTTTCGAACTTTACGGTGCAAATGGAGTCTCTAATTTTTGGGCTTTTTAAAAATGCCAACATCAAGGTTTAAGTTTTTATTAATGAGTTGATGTTTCTGTATATAGGGGTGGTTTTTCAGCATTTTTATGTGGTGCATTCGAAAGACCAAACTAAGCCCAAAATCTGGTGCATTTTGTGTTTTGCAAATTTTATTTTTCGCAAAGAGGTGGTTTTTTTAAAATAGGGGTAGTTTTCGGATTTTTTCCTTGCATTCGGGAGTCCAAAAAAAGCCAAAAATTGTGGGGTTCATTGTTTTGTACAGAATTTGAGTTTTCACATAAGGGGTAGTTTTCTTTTTAGTAGATGTTGTTTTTGAAAAGTTGTTGTTGGTGCGTTCAAGAGTCGAAAAAAAGCCCAAAATTCTGACTTATTTGATTTTGTTTGTCTTCAAATTTTTATATAGTGGAGGTGCTGGCTTTATTTAAGTCAGCACCTCCACTCGAAATTTGAATTTTCATAAAAAGTAGCGGAGCCCAAAAATCAGAAATACCGTCCAAAAAAGCCCAATAAAAGCCCAAAATTCTGCACAAAGATAATTTGGGAATTTCGTTTGTGGAGGTACTAACTTGATGGAATTTTGAACAACTCTCCCGAACTGACGGGCTGCTCTCTCACCACGGAACTGCGGGGCGATCTGTTCTAGGAATTAATAAATCCAAGGTAACTAATTCCAGGTTTCAGTGTATTACCATATGAGGCATATACATATATTACATAACCTGCTAATGTTGAATGTAATTAAAGAAGCTGTACACATTGGAGGTACTGTAAAGAAAATGTGTTCTTGGTAACGAACTCACAATATTTCCATTTCCTCGTATACATATATTGTAATATGCAGTAGAAAAATTAAGAAGAAGGCGACGGTTTGAATGAGTAGATGGAAAAAGATTTGGAGGTCCGTCTGTGTTGCGAACATATACTTATTCCTCGACGTCTAGAAATTCGAATCTACTCACTGTTGGGCTTGATGACATCTGAATACAGGAATAGATTTTCTATAGTTTATATACACGGAGGAAGCTGACTTACGAATGGATTATTAATCATGAAACAATGGCTGGTCAGACTGCACGAGGTGCACTTGAAAGTAGCCACTGGACTAGGACTTGTACCGGGAACCTGCCAATTAATCATGGATCGTGTGTTCGAGGACCTAACTCGGTTCAAGTTAGGGGCTCCATAAACAAAATACACCATCGAAAGCACCATAGACAAGCACATGAAATACGGCCAAGGTGTGACTGACGTTCACGATTGGACGCCTAGAAGGAAGGAAGTTTTACATTCTCCAAAGTGTCTGACCCATCTACTTCAACAAAAAATAAATTCGACAATTCTTTCTCAACTAGAAAATCCTAGGCTTCCTCATAATAATTGTCTTTCTACTCAATTGTTGATGTTTGTAATGTAAACTCAATTACAATTATTTATTAATATTATTGGTTAGTATAACTAAGAGATGAATCATAATTAAGTTCCCCTGGGAATAAGATTTTTTTGGTCTATTAATGCGTTAATTAGGTCTTTCAAATCTTCCCCTTCTATACTTCCCTCCTTTCACTAACAACTCCCCACCTACTATCATATGCTTCTCTTTAACTGCCATCCCCGTTCTTCCTCTCCTTCCTTAAACCTCAAATCTCTACATCCCATACTTCATACGACGGTAGTTCAATAAGTCCTTAGAATGACCAACAGATGGCGCGCGAATCGCTCCAAATCATCTGTTTTCAGTCAGCACCACTCCCGACTAGATATATGCTGCAGTCACAGTCCACATCTTCTGAGTTTACGTGTCTTTATAACCAATTGAAAAAAAAATTGTTCGTCAAGAAAAATGGAAAAAAACGAGTTCAGAGCGGTAATCAAACATTTTCATTTAAAGGGTTTAACTCCATATGAGATAAAAAATGA
>NC_046658.1:46820143-46836237 GCF_010883055.1 Belonocnema kinseyi | reverse complement strand
GTATAGAGCTCCAAGGAGATTATGTTGAAAAATAAAAAAAAATTTACCCCAAAAAAATTGTTTTTATGCTTCATTCTAAGGACTTATTGAACTACCCTCGTATCAACACACTTTGCTTACTTCCTTATCCTTAACTTTACTCTAATTCCCCTACCTCCCCTCCCAAAAACAAGTGCAACGGACGGACAATCGACTCAAAAGCCCAGAGTTCCTTCATTCTACAGAAATTCTATTATAAAATGGAACATTAGTCAGCTGACGGTTAAACTGTCTATCCCACTTTCCCTTCATACCCCTAATATTCAACCATTATTCCTCTCCCTCCCCCTCCCGCAACCCTTAACCTTTTTCATCTCTTACTGTACTCACTGATCTCTCTAATCTTACCTCTCACTGACTATTGTTACCTTTTACTGCTCTTACTGATATCAAGTGATAAAATATGAACAATGCGCGGACACATTCTTATATCGCGGCCCGTCTCGATCGCAAGTTAGAGTGCGTCTGTTGAATCTCCCGCTTCACGCTCGATAATGTAGAAGCTCGCACTACGCGCTCGCTCTTTGTACTTTCCCCACATCTGTGGAAAGAAGTTTCGCAATTAAAGGTCAAACCATCATAAACTGTTATTTTATGATCGGAAATTCTCTTTTGTTAAAGTTCTTTTAGCTTTAACGAACGCATCCTCATAACGTATCTCGTGATTCGCGCTCGATTAAACTTGACCCAAAATGTGTTCTTTCTATGTTATAATGAACTCTATTATATTATTACATTTTTTTATTATTACTTTAATATTTTTTTCTTAACCCATTAATGACCAAAAGACTGAAAAATTCAGCTTAACTTTGCTGATGCAGTTGTGGTATTAAAAAATGTAGCAAATGTTTGAAACTCAACATACATATGTTTTCCAGACCGCTCTACAAGATGAGGTTGTCAAAATAATTGCTCCTTTACAAGGAAATTTAATATAGCGGCATTTATAAGAAAAAAAAACACGGAAATATTGAAGACAAAAAATTATTGCTGCTGGATTTCGTATCGACAAATTTTTCTCATGTGACGAAATTGGTGCACAAAATTGCACAAGCATATTGAACTTTTGAAAAATGGAAAACAACAACTTTGAAATTCAAGGAGGATGCCTCAAAATGGCGAATTTAAAAAAAAAGAAGAAATTGTTATTTCTACCCTCAAGCGATATCAATAATAAATTTGAATATTACCCAAACAACCAGTATATTTTTTTCGTGGGTCTTCGGTTCACTTATTACAAATCTGGCCATGAAATTGCAAAATTAATTTTTTCAAATTATTTGTTTAAAGAAATTATTCCGAAGAATTAGATTGTTCACAAGATGCATATGCTTTTCATGGTTTTTGGGTCTGCTCAGTACGAATCTGGCGTCAAATTTTCAAAATCAGTGTGTTTGAACAATTTTTCAACAAATTGTTAGAATACTCATACTCAGCGGAAACACAAACCAACGAAAGCATATCTATCTTGCAAAAACTTCACTACTGCAACAATTTGTAAAAAAATTTTTTTGAAAAATTGTTTCAACTCATGAATTTTGCGAATCTGACGCTATATTCGTACTCAGTGGATCCAAAAACCATGAAAAGCATATGCATCTTGTGATCAATCTAATTCTTCGGAAGAATCCTTTTAAAAAAATCGTTTAAACAAATTAATTTTGCAATTTCGTGGGCAGATTTGTAATAAGTGACCCGAAAAACCATGAAAAAATAAATAGGTTGTTTTGGTAATAGTCAAATTGATTGCTGTCACTTGAGGGTAGAAATAACATTTTCTTTTTTTTTAATTTGCCATTTTGAGACATCCATCTTGAATTTCAAAGTTGTTGTTTTCTATTTTTCAAAAGTTCAATATATTTGTGCACTTTTGTGCACCAATTTCGTCATATAAAAAAAAGAATCGATACGGCAACCAGCAGCAAAAATTTATGACCTGAATTTTTCCGTGTTTTTTGTTATAAATGCCGCCACATTGAATTTCCTGGTAAACGAGCATTTATTTTGACAACTTCATCTGGGACAGCGGTCTTGAAAACACAAGTTTGTTGAGTTTTAAACATATGCGACATGTTTCACTATCACAACTGCATCAGCAAAGTAAAGCTTAGTTCTTCGGTCTTTTGGGCGTTAATGAGTTAATTAGCTTTAATTTTCATTCGCAGTTATCCTGAGAAATATATCATTTTAATAAATGTATAATCATTATTACAATTTATAATGTACATTGATTTTGAAATAGACGTGTTTTCATTGTCTTGTTTTCGTCATTTAAAAAAGTGCGTATCCTAATAAAAAAGCTGTTCAAAGCAGATTTGCAGATATAATTCAGGCGAACAATTTTGTTGAATTTCATTTTATTGCAGCTTGTGTTGTTTTTCTAAAAAAAAATATTTTTTATGTTAATGTTATTTTTTACGAATATACTAAAAATTACGCGTCCGTTCAAAACATAATTTGTAAAAGCTTTGTAGAACTTGTTCTGCTGAACATTTTTTGTCTTCATTTTTTTCATACCTTGTGCCCTTTTTCCAAAAATTTTAATTTCTTGAATGTTATTTGTCACAATAAAAACTACACTTGCCAGTCAAACATAATTTGTAAAAAATTGCTGATTTTTTTTCGTAAACAATTAATGTCTATTGATATTTTTTTCGTATCTTGTGCCATTTTGACTAAAATTGGGATTATGAGAAAGGACATAAAAGGTAGAAGGTTTAATAAAGGCATATAGTGCCCTTTCAGTAAGGTGGTTCCAGTGAAAACACATTTAAAAATGACAATGAAACTATAATTTGATAACAATATGTAAGAAAATTACCGCATGCAAATGTCTGTTGAAGCGGTTTTAGATCTAATTTTTCCATTTGGGTTGTGGTCCCGTGTTGGAATCTTATCAGGGATCCGGCGGGGTCCGGGCCGAATTGCCCCGGTTAAAGCCGGGCGCTGGTCAGGGAATCCGGCCGGTAACCGGCTAAAAATGTCACGGTAAACTGGTCGGCTCCCGGCTTGAATACTGGCCGGGATCCGGTCGGGTAATCCGGCCACAAAGCGGTTAAAAACTATTGCCTAAGGTGAGAAATTGGTAACTTTTTTGTCTTTTAAGGCTCATCGTAAAGAATACGGTGAACTTTAAAGGTCAAATCAAGTTTACCAATTCTGGTAAGGAAATCGGAGTAGAATTTCAATCACTCATAATAGAGCAATTGTTTTACGTTGGAAACCACGTGTGATTTTAGGTTAGGAAGGAGTGCAGAAAAAAACGTATTCAGAAGAGTATAATTTAATTTAAAATAATAATTATCAGCGAACTAAGTGGGGTTTTCGGACTGATTACTGAAACAAGGTTGATTTTAATTACGGATCTCGAATTTATTTGCAAACTTCGAGGAAATGACGCGACGTGAGTGCAATGTGCACCCTCGTTGGAAGTGCGAAATTGAAAAGTAGTGAGTGTCTACGCAGTTGCCAGGCGCAGAACGGGATATACATGGCGGTAAATTTAAAAGTGTACAGATTAAACATTGTCTGAAAGTAGTGAAAATTGTAACATTTCTGCTGATGCACATACCAAAATTGATAACAGTTTTATATAATAAGTTAAAACATTCTTGTAATTTTTTAAAAAGAATTTAAAACAGCTTATTTCTGTTTCAATGCTCTAATAAATCTTTAAATTGTACTTTTCAAATGATAATTCATCTATTATCCATAATTACGTGTTTGATAACATCACAGCTCTTAACAAATGTGTAATTTTGACAAAAACATTATTCTGGCTAGTACTCGGTCGGCTCCCGACTATGAGATATAACCAGGGTTGGCTCGGCCAGTAACTGGCCGGCTCCCGACTTGATGATTCGAGAAAATTTTAGCCCAACCGGCTCCCGACCGGTTCCTGTCTATGAAACCCAGCCAGGGGTAGCCCGGCCGGGATCTCACCAGAAACCTTGTTGTAGTAGGGCCAACCGGGGAAATTTCTACACAGGGTATATTAGAAAAGTAAAGAAAAGCAACGTAAATATCAGCTCAGATGACTTGTAACCAGAACGATTATATCTTTTTTGATACTGGTAACATAAATAGTTGTAGATTCACCCTTCAATTTATGATAGTGGATGCAAGCTCTTCAGCATTTATGGCCGTTAAATAAATAATTCGATAAGATTTTATCGTTAATTACATGTAGCCTGTAACAATGGTGTGATTGTCTCATATGATAGCCTCCGCGCACACATCACCCTTTCCACCTCGTTTCTTCACTCCTTCTTGATCCTTTCATTTATTCCACTTCTCACTAGCACCATGCACGATGCATGAACACCATCGGCGGGGTTCCATCGTCACGTTTGCAGTTAAGTGTGTAGGTGCCATTATGTTCGCATCCACATGAGTCGGGTGGGTGGGGGGCGCCAAAGTTTCAAACCGACGCCTCCGCAATCAAATTACAGCTCAAGCCACGAGGGGCATGCATTATTTATGGATCACGCCGCGTGCCTCGCACTCTATGAGCACATAATGTCCTGCCGTCTTGTACGATGTATACGGCTATTTAAAGTGGTGGGTATTCAACACACTATTGACTCGATCACTTCCAAGATCTATGATCTTTAGGGAACACCTTCTCTTTTCACGATTTTATACGTTGATGGTACGAGATTTGTATTCAGTGTGCCGATTGTGTTGTTTGATTTTAGATTAGGAGGCTTTCCAAAATCCATTTTGAATTTCACCAGCTGCTTCTTTTTTATGTCTTCTCAAATTGTCCCTTGAAGAATATTCTTTATTTCAAAGAGTGAACATAAACGATTTTGATTGGCTGCTTGTATGAAAAAATCAACATTTTTTATTATCAGCATTTTCTGATCGTAAAGTCATGGACAGTTTTAACTCTGTCCCTTACGGAATCACAGAAAGCCTTTCGCAAAGTTTAAGACGACTATTAGTCAATAACTTTAATGCAAGGAAGACGGCACGTACTAATGGTTAGGCATGTTTATCTTTTATTGCCGACGCTCACATGACGAGAATAATCGCAGAAGCCACCCATGTCGAGGACTTCTCGCGACCCTTTGCACGAACAGAACGAATATAAATGCATATATCATGCACCTGCACATGATGTACTTTTACGCGGAAATAAAACATTTTGGTAAAAGACAGGAACTTTGTTAAGAGTTTGAGCATTTGACGCTTGATTATTTATTCCAAATACGTCCCATATATAATTTGACACCGAAATATTAATGCGAATTTTGTTTAAATTATTTCTGTTTTCAGGTAATCAATCTGTTTTGAATTTGGCGTATAAAAAAAATTGAAAACCGAATAGTATCCATGCTTAAACAGTTCTTTTTTTTTTAATATTATTTTCCTGCTTCGCTAAAATATTACACTTAATTAGACTTACCTAATTCATAAGATGTACGAAAGATTATTTGTAGCTCAACATTACTTCTTTTATTAGTCTTAAATGACGATCAATATGAAAATGATCCCTTGACTGGAGATAAGTCACTCAAACACAAGCTAATTTCATTTATGTTATGGTCAGGACGTACAAAACACATTATTATGTTTATCAGTCCTGTCCGTGGATGTCTCTAGAATTTTTCGGTGTCTTCATTAACGACTTTAGGTGCTCAGAAGATGGCTTCTGCGAATCAATTATGACGCCACCAGAACGTGCAAGCATTCTACACGAAGACCAACCGTGGCGAGCATTACGAGTGTTTTACCATCTTTATGTTCGAAAGTATCCACTGTGATTTTTTATAAAGTGAAAATTATCGTAAAGATGACGTTATTTACTTCGTAAGACAATGCCACTTGACTTCTTCTACTCTTTAAATGAATTTAGAAGAAATCTTTGAGACTTTTACCACCATCTCGAGTTCAATGACTTTTTCACTAAAATGCTTAAAACAATTTAATATTATAGACCTCTTTAAATACAAAGTTTACACCTCTGAATACTTAAATTTTTTGTTGAGAGGAAAGATGTAGGGGAGCATCAACTATCGCGCTGGTTTTTGAATGAATTATCCTATAAATTTCAATTGAAATGTGATTTTGATATCTGTGTTTTTAGCGTGTGGCTCACATTATGAGGTAAAAGATGTCATTCCTTGAAACCTTGTTTTTTTTAATACGTCATTATTTGACATTTAATTCATTCGTGGGTTATGCATTTCGGCCAACATGTTCCATAGCATGGGACATGGGTGCCCTCATATTACTGTCAGTTTATTTTAAAAAATTAACCCTCTTGAATTAAAACTGTACAATATAATAATTCTTATAAGCGTAATTTAACAAAAACAAGAAAAAGTACTCGAAAGATGATCAACACTAAATAAATATTTTCTTATCAATCAAAGGAAAGTATGTGGCAAAAGCCAGATTATAGTTATATGCAATATATAACTCAAAATTATATTGATTAGGCTTATTTCATATTTTCCTTTTCATCCTGAATTAATAAATATTAATATCAAAGTTTAGAAACAATTAAAGAATAAAAAAATGTTAAAAAATTTTTTTTCTATTTGCTTTTTCAGTAACTCAAAAATAGGTGACAATTTAGCATCTGATTTCCCGGTATCTAATGCTGCAAGATTCCATTTATTTTAATATATTTAGAATGTTTATACAGATAATTCGTGATATCAAAAGTATAAAAAATGCTTCACACACTGTATTTTATAAGCAGGGGAACGACCAGTACGATGAACCAGCAAGAACAGTGAACCAGTCAACTTAAAAAAATACTTATTGGAATTTTTTGTTTTCTTATTGGCAATGTATTTCTGTATTTTGGATATGTCTATTCAAGTTTACATAAAATCGCCTATCCTCCATTGTACACCAAAATCGGCGTTTAAGTGAGTTGTAACAAATTTGATCCACACAGGTTAATTCGAAGAATCTAGGGGAAAGCATCATTTGAAAACTGTTTTTTCTTATCCAGCGCAACGTGACCTGTCAAGATGATTTTGTCGGGCGCTATTTGGGTAAAATAGATGTTGATAAGCAGGTAAGTTATAATAATTACCTAATTTGTAATTTCCTCCCATTTACCAGTGACTATTAGTGTCTTGGAATTAAAATTGTACTTGGCATGATATAATATCAAAATCTTAGGTTAGTCAAAACCTTCATGACATTCAAACCACCAAGGCTGGGATGTAAAAACAAAGTCGTGACCGTTTGCATCCTAATTGATGCCTGTTCGTTCGAAGAAATTTCCTCTAGATTTTCTTTATTCAACAAAGTGAAGTTAGCTGGTAGTTGAAGTGAAAATACCTATTTAAATATGTAGACGGTCATGACTTTTTCTATGCATGTCGGCTTTAGTTTAAATGTCGACGGCCATGATTAACCTAACATTTGGAAGTTGCATTAGGAAGTTATCATTTTATTCTAAGTGACTAGTACACACTGTTAAATGAAAGAAAGTTGAAAATTAGGCAAATATTATTTCAATTAGTTTCCTTATTAACCATTATTTAGTCTAATATCGCAATGCGAATAGTTCCATTGGCAGGTGTTTAGGTGGCTGACAGTGCGGTGCAGCACTCCACAACTCTCGGCATTGAGACAAAATTCAGTCTCCAAATGATACTGTCCCCTAGATGCCCAAATGCGCACCTGCGTTCAGAGGAATACATTTGAGACTTGAAAATTGTTTCGAATGCTCATTGGGAGACCAATGAAATTTGAGCTTTGACAAGTTTAACACCAGCGTTTTTCTGTGTTCCATACGATTTGCAAAATTTTATTGTTAAAATAATATATATTGTCGGTTTTTGATGGTGATTTCGTATCTTTTTGTGCTTATAATTTTTATAATTAAATTTCAACAATAAGTCCAAAAAATGGGAATTGTTATTTTTGAGGTTAGTGCAACACATATGTACATTGTTATAAAGCGGAATATTGAAATATGAATAACCAGTAATACTTAAAGAAAATATAGTTTAAAAAGTGCGCGGCCGGTACAGTGAGCCAACAGCGTGTCCAAACGGCACAGTGACACAAGTGACAGCTGATGATTATATGTTGCTACTTCTTGTAAAAAATTGGAAATATCATCGTAAATGTTTTTAGTTTGGATGACTTTTTGGGGAGTACGGATTATAGAACCTCGAAGCATACATAATACTGTCTGAAATTATGTCAATCACTCCCCTTTTGATCAAATTTTGTTAGATTTTTTTTGGATGTCCTGATCGTAAAATATTTAAATATATGTCAATTATCAAATTGTATTGCTTAAAGTGGAAATTTCACTACAACCTAACCTGATTGAGATATGTTGCATAGCGATTTCTCTCATGGATCCTTGTAGCTGCTTAGTCGGGTACAGTTAACCAATTTACACAATTTGTTCAAAAATCTATAAAAACTTCTGACGCTTATTTGTCGGAAACAAGAAAATTATTTTCATGACCTCAAATATTGATAACTTTAAACTAACTTTCATTTTATTCTAATAAAACATTGGTATAAGAATAAAAATCAAAATGCAAAAATTGGAACACTGCACCGGCTGTTCCCCTACTCTTCTGACATGCATTTTTAAACAGAAAACGCATGCACTATCTCTTTGGGCTATAAGACGCCATTTAATCTAAATAATTAGTATAAAGACAAAAAAATCACAGGTGTTATTTGTAATTGACAACATTCCCTGTGTCGGCATCATACCCAACTCACCCCTATAAATTTTCCTTGACTGCGAGATGTTAAATTATAATTAATTTGGGGGGGGGGGGTATATTGATCCTTTGAATTAATTGATTCTTTGCAGCTGATGTTGTAATTGGCTTTAGGATCCAGAAATAAGAAATGCTTGATTTTTATACAAGTCAAACAGATGTTTCGACCCAGTTGGTGGTCTTCATCAGTGTTTTATTTGATAGATTAAAATTTTTTAAATTATTTGTTAAAAATATTCCGAACCCATCTCTTTATAGGACAATATTTCAATTATGTCAATTCACGCAAAATCAACTATTGTGAGTACAAAAGAGCTTAGCCTATAAAATAACAAGTCGCGTTACCTTAAATAAAAGTATTATGAATTAAACAATTATCCAGTACATAAACTATTCAGAAATCGATAGTAAGTTTAGATATACACTAGGCCGCAAATATAATAGTTAAAATCCCAAATTTTGTTCTAACGATTCATCAATAGCCCCTACGAGCATACCTAGCAAAAAATCTTCTCATTATACCATGTAATATAATTTTTCTAAAATAAAACACTGACGAGAACCCCCACTTTGCTAGAAACGTCTGTTGGACTTGCAAAAAAATCCTCATACTAAAAAATGTTGAAATTTACTTTCACAGGAGACTTTTTTTCTTTATAAATCCAACTTCAATTCTCGTTTTTTTCGACGTTTTCAGCCCAATATTTTAGTTATATTTTTAAAATTTTTGCATGTGATCGAAATACTAAACTTTTCTAACTGATTTTCTTAGATAAAGTTACGCCTAAAAAAATCGCACAATTCGCAGCAGAAAATCATATGTGTATAAATTACTGAAAACGTTGATATTTTTTGCCTTCCTTTGCCAACACATCAAATTTCTCGAAAATGGTAACCTTATATTTGCTTACTTTTTACATTATTTACAATGAAGTTAAGAAATAAAGCAGAAAAAAGTATTTTAAATCAAATAGAGAATAAACTGGTTTTTATTAGTCATTTTAATGTGAAAATTCGAAAAATATCTATCATATTAAAATCTGTGTTACACAAAATTAAATGTATAGTTCAAATAAGCAATGTAAACAAATTTAAATTTAGCTACTTATTGATTTTCAATTAAAAAATATTTATTTGTAAAATATAATTATATTTGTAAGCAATCTTAAACCTGAAAATATCTGGCTATACTTCCGAAAAGGTCACATTAAAAGTTCTAAAATAATTTATGGAGCAGAATAATAGAAATTAAGTTATTTACGTTTTTTATATTTTTAAAAATTGAATTTGTTTCTATCTTGAAAAAATAATAATCTGAGATGCAAATATTATAGGCAAAAGTTGTAGATCTCATCGAAGTAAGGTAAAAGTACCAGTAAACGTAACCTTATGGCCAGTTATTGTAATGCCAAGTTTCTGACTTTTTATTTAATTCAAATGGATGTAATTTCTATTTGCTGTTATAAAATACTAAAAATAAGCAGGTTTTATCATTAAATGTTCCTTCAGAATATTTTTTAACAATATATTCAAATTATAACCAACTTTTGCGATTACTGGGACATTTACCTTACGTCTTTTCTTTTTGTTTTTAAGCTTTTGTCCTAATATTTTTATGTTCCAAGAAAATTTACAGTTAATAATTTTGATATTTTTCTTAGAAATTTGTATTAAATTTGGTAAAATTTTAATTAGTTTCAAAATATGAACGCCAAAATTGAAAATGATTTCATTTGCACGTATTTTGAAGGGCCAAAGGGATGTGGTCCACATCCGCTCTTCCCAGTCGTGCCTGACTCCTTTTCAAGGTGCACCCAAAAACTCAGACCAAAAAAAAGTTGGACATATTTTTCGTTTTTCTACAAAAATTAATGATCTTATAGAAAAATTATACAAAAAGAAAATATGTTTTTGGATGAAATATGAAACTTTTATGTACAACATTTGTTACTTAACTAAATATTTTTCGCAGTTTTCAAAAAAATTCTTGTTTTCAAACAAAACAAAAAAAATTGCATAGAGTTATTACTATTTCTCTGCTCCAAAAGTCGTTTTGGGAATATAAATTGGGATGTAAACGGAACCTTCAGGCCAAGTATCAAGTTTCAGTATTTTTGGATGACCTTTTCAGCAGTATACCCAAATCTGTACTTAAATATTTGTCGCGTTTTTTTATTTGTATCATGGAAACAACACTTTTGAGTCTTCATAGAAAATATAATATATTTAATTTGAAATTGTTTTGAAATTAGAACTTTCCAGTAAATTCAGTAGAATTATTTTACGTCATTTAATGACCGTTTTAGGAAAAATTATTCATAGCATGGTTGTAAGATTTAGATTCTAACTGAAGAACGATGGAGCGACGGAATTTCTTAGCTCAATTCATAAGTTCAAATATTTAAAAATTTGTTTTGCGCAGAAACGCTCCTTTGCCCACTTCTTCGTGCTTTCTAGCCATCTAAGGAGGGTCTCGTCCATTTGCGACGGTATGTGCTGTACCCAGAATATCCTTTTATGATATCAAGTGATCTGAGCTCGTCCTTGGTCCGTGGAAACACTCCAAATACATAGAGTAGTATTACTCCAGACATAGCAAGCATGTTCGTTGTAGATACTATGGTCCTCGCCAACAGTTCGGAAGAATAAATCTGACATGTAAAAGTTTGTATCTGCATTGGAGAGTATCCTTTATAGATGTCACACCCTGAATGCGGCTCTGTGGCATGCCCACATTTGTATAGGTCTCTTCAGCGACAAGATGTTGTTTAGCGCTTTTGTCGACGAGCTCAGGGTCATCGGGGATACCTTTCAGTTTTCCTCCCTTCAAATAATTCTCAGCGCATTTTGCTAAAACAAACTCCATTCTAATCTTCTAAGAGTATTCGTCGACAAACCTTAGAGCTGGGTGTAGTTACTTTTTTTAGCATAGATCTTAAAATCATCCATGTAAATTACATGAGTGACCTTCTGTTTTCAAATTCCAGGTTTTTCGCAAAAGGACTCTTCGGAATAGCGCAATGTGAGAGATAGTGGCAATAATGTAAGGAAAAAAGGCATGCGCTCATTGTGTCGTGCTGAAAGACACCCTTCTGAAAGGTAACGTCATTTTCCACACGATTTTTTCAGATAAGATAGTGAACACAGATGATAAGACTATGGGAGGTCGAATCGAAAGCTTTTCGGTAATCAATGCAAGCCATCGATAGGTTGCGCTGATAGGATTCTCCGCCTTTAGGCGCCAAATCCTGGTATGATGAAAAAAACTTCTTACATCAGCAGATTCTGGTTCCACCTGGTCCCGGAGCGGAAAAGTTCTTCATGCTTTCTGAAACTTTATTTACTTCTTCGGTAGCGATGGGTGGGCCCTCTTCCTCAGTTTATATGAGGGCATTGCACTAATCCTTGCAGCTATTCATGTTCTTTGAGTCTTCTTTAGGTGGATGCTGGACTTTGTAGACTTGTCTCCAAAATGCTCCGACATCTTGCGGTTTGGGCGGATGTCCGACAGTAACCGAAGGATTTGAGAAGATTCGAAATGGGTCAGAGAAAAACTGTTGTTTCTATGACCCACCTCTCTCTCTCTCTCCGCTCTAGAGTTCTACTAGCATCATATAGTAACCGTATTCTGTCAACAATATGCTGCCTGATGGCCAGCAGCTTTGACTCGTTAAGTGTGTAATAACGGATCCGCAATTCGCTCATAAACTGTTGAACTTTGGCTGTAAAATTCCTGCCAAATCAATCACACACTGAATGCGAGATGCATACTAGCTTTTTCAGCCTATCTTGGTGGTGAGTTGATGCATTTGTATTTTTGTCTTATGATCAGCCGTTGACTTTCTTTTACGTTTTGTATCTCTCAAAGTTCTCGCTGCATAGTACATACTACAACTGATAGTTCAGAGGTCGGATTCTTCTGAAAAATCTCCAAGACCTCGTCATTCAGTTCACCCAGATTGTTGGACTTTCGAGAAACCTCGATGCTTATTTTTCTCCTGAGTTTTTTGGTATGGTTTCGCAGACGTAAATGCGAAAAGTGCCGTGAGTTCTGGGTGTTTTCAGCACCGCAGAGCATGCAATCGTACCATGTAATTTCTTCCTTCAGGGGCTACACTGGTAACGTGGCACTCTGCCAGGTCGTCATTTAAAATACAGATTTCTTTCGGCTGTGGAAATAACGGCTATCGAAATATAAGTGGAAAGCAGATTTCTATTGATGAACTCCCATTGGAAGATATAGGAAACTAAGATCTGATTAAAGATAATGGCATAGGTGTTTGAGATAAAGAACACGAAATATCGGGTCCATTAGAATCACATCTGGATAATAATAACGATGATGTGAACAGCTAAATCCCATAAAAACTACAGCATCTTGAAAGGAATTTCGGTCATGCTTTACTATAGTTCAAAAATATGTACAACCAACACCAAGGCATTGTCTGCCCAAGTTGAACATCACAAATGATCTGCGTACACTAATAGAACACTTTAAGAGCAAAGTTTTACCTACGCATTTGAACGCAACACAAACTGCTTTAAACGTGCAAACTCTTGTATAGTTTGCAGCTGTTGCAATCGTTAGAGCGTTGGGCGGACGCAGAACTAGGCCTAAAAATGCAGTTTTTGCCCCAGGAAGGGATCAAAATCCACCATGGAAAATCAGGTTGGATATAGATGTCAGCAATGTAAAATTAAAAGTGGGTCCATTCACTCAATATCAAAAAGGAACCAGAACCAGAAAGCTACTAAACGAAAGCTCCTAACAGCAGAGACTTGATGTTCTTACTGCAAAACTGCATCGCTACAAAGAAAGTGGAGCGATCGGCCCTTTAGACAGTTGGAAGACTTGGCTAGCTATTGGTTAAGTATTTAGGGGAAAGCAAACAAAAGCAATTTAGATGCTGCGTAGTTCTAACCAGAGAAGACAAGAGCAAGCAATAGCCCTGAAGTGGGGCTGACAAACATCCCAGCATTAGACGTTTCAGCGTTTTTGAGAAGAGCCAGTAACTTGAAAGCTCCAGGTGCAGAAATTGTGCACAACTTCTGGTACAAGTACCTAACCAGTATGCATCCTGCATTCACAAGATGTTTTTAAAAGATTATCGAACATCCAGGTTTGATGGCAGGCTTTATGCTCCAGGATACTACGTATATGTTGCCTAAATACCGTATATCCTTCCAGAACGCCTCTCACCCAGTCCCATCATGCGGCGTTCATTCTTAGAAACATTAAATCCAGCAACAGTAACTCCAGGTTTGACTGTACTTTGTTGAAAACGAACCTTTTTAACGGAAAATTTGACTTATCTTTTTTTGGTTGAAAATTGGTGCTTTTTAGTTAAAAGTTCAACTATATTTATGTGAAAATTGTCTAGCTTGGCCTCTTTTGATTCGTGGCCCCTCGCAGGGGCCTACCTATTGAACGCTTTACTCTTTCCTACGAAAAATTCAAAGTGCGTTCACGAAGTTAAAGAAAAAATAAAAAAATAACTCTAGAAACAAAGATTAAATTGTTATTCAAAATTCCACAAAACATTCTCATAATAATATTTGTTACCTTTTTGGGAAATAATATGATTTTTTCACTTTTTTTTATAAAAACTGGGATATGAGAATAGAAAATAAATCAGAAAATAGAGTGCTTTACATTTTTAATAACATTTTAAAAATGAGGAATGTAATGTATGAACAATTTACATTATGCAAATTTTACCATTTTATTTTTAATGGTTTTATTTTGAGTATACTAACTACAATTTTTTAATATTTCAGTCAATTATAATTCAGTTTTATAAATATTGAATTGGAGGAAATATACATTTCAATTATAATTTCGCGAGAAATTTCGCAGCAATTCCGGCCGTCTGAGTGCCTCACTAGATTTTTGATCCAGTTCGATTTCAGCTGTTAAAATCTGTTCCATGATCCAATGATCCCCTTTGACGCCCTTTCGCGTTTGCCGGCACAAACTTGAATGAAGTAAGCATTACACGTTGCTTATTTGCCTATTTGTGATTTATTTTGTAACTCATTTGCAACACTGAGAAAATTAAGAAGTTTAATTTTAATCTTTTTCTAAAAAGGAGGTCTTTTCTTCATGTGTTTTCTTTACTTGGGGCTCTTAAGGTTAAAAGTGTCTAATTGTATTCTTTCTTCTTTAAGATAGAGAAAAAACGTCACTCACAATGATGTAAGACAGTTAATAATATATAGCTTTGATACGAATCGTAATGTTCACCTTAAGCCAAATTGGAAATTAAAAATGCTTAGAATTGTATTCAAAACACAATTCCCATTTTCTTACAAAGAGCTTAACTGAATAAAGCAGACATAGAAAAAAACTCCAATTTGATCACCTACCACGATTATTGATTGGAGTCCATTTTTATTCAGGATCTTAATTCAAATTATGCAAATGTGTTAGATATCTTCGAGAGATAAACAAGAGACCTTCTGTATATAATCAAATGTTAATTTTGTATAACCGCTAACGACTCTAAGTTAAACTTAATTTTAAAAATTTTCAAAATGGTCTTGCAGGGCAATAAAGGAGGAAACTACTGCAAGGCTAATGTGGGCCTTACAGGGGACTTAGCTAAGCTCTAAAGAGGGCCACTGTATTGGCCCTTCGTAGGAAGCCAACAAGGGGCCTTCCAAGGTGAGCATGTCGAAACTATGTGGGCCCTCCGTAGTTTGCTGAGGTAGGACCAAAGTAGTAAAGGGGCAAATTACGATGACCCTGGCAGGTCAAACTCTAAATTTGCACACGGATACGATTTATAATTGAACTTTTTTAGTAAAAAATTCAACTATTTGGTTGAAAATCCATAGTTTTGGTAGAAAATCATACTTTTGGGATGAAAATACAACTTCTTTGCTGATCTTTTGTCTATTTGGCTTTAAAGATCAACAATCTTGTAGACAATTAAGGTACTTTCATGAAAATTCGTCTGTGTAGTAGATGATTATTCTTCTTTGGAAATAAAACTAATTGGTTGAAAGTTAAGCTACTTGTTAATAATTCTTTCATTTTAGAATTAACATCTTTGTTTCGAAATTGAACTATTTTGTTAAAAATTCTATCGTCGTCGAAAAAATGCGTCCATATGGTTTTAATATTTAACTATTTAGTTAAACGTTTAAGCATTCTTTTTTTCATTCGTAAATCTTGAGAATTTAAAGCGTATAATATCGAATATTATATATACTATTATTACACCATTAAGTCATTTCCCTTTCGGGGTAGGCGTGACTCACTAGGCAGGGGAAAGGAGTAGTGTGTGGAAGGGATAGAGATTTTTCAGATTGATCCAGAATTCTCGTGCTATT
>NC_046658.1:46818234-46820043 GCF_010883055.1 Belonocnema kinseyi | reverse complement strand
CTTTATAAAAAAATGAAAGGAAACAAAAGTACAGAAATTGTTAACATGAGAAATAGTAGGGGGGAAATGGTATATGATGCAGATGGAATACTAGAGGCTTTCTGAGACTATTTTAGGAGACAATTCGGAGATGAAGCTATAGGACACCACAACTGCAATGTTGAGCACGATGCGTTGGAAAACTCAATTGAAAAAATCTGTGTCACTGAGGTTAGGGATATAATTAAGAACTTGAAAAACGGTAAGGCTGCCGGGGTAGACGGTATTAACGCTGAAATGCTTAAACACGGTGGCGAGTACATACCACATAGAGTTGGCGAATTGATAAATTTATGTTGCGAGATGGGAGACCTCCCAGACGATTGGAAAGAAGCGATTATCGTACCAATATACAAGAGAAAGGGAGATCAAAGCGAGTTCAATAATTACAGAGGGATTAGCTTATTAAGCACCGTAAGTAAAATATATTCAAAAATACTTATTCGTAGGGTAATGAAAATAACAGAAACAAAGATTTGGGAAGTCCAAAGTGGGTTTATGCCAGAAAGGTCATGTACGGATCAAATATTTAGCTTAAGGCAAATAACAGAAAAAAGTTTGACAGTAGGAAAAAAAGTTTTCTGTGCATTTGTTGACCTACAAAAAGCTTTTGACCAGGTGGATGGAAGTAAACTTTGGGAAGTTCTGAAAGAGTATGGAGTCAATAGATGGATCGTACAAGCTATAAAAACAATATATACAGGTAGCAAAGCGAGTGTAAGAGTGAATGGGAAACTGAGTGACTGTTTCGATATTATTCAAGGAGTTAGACAAGGATGCGTTATGTCTTCTTGGTTATTTATATTATTTATGGACAAGTGTTTAAGAATGGCTCTCTTCGACGAAGAGGGTGTGGATCTCGAAACAGTAAGGGTACGAGGGTTAGCGGTCGCAGATGATAAGGTTGTTATGGCAGAGTCTATCGAAGACCTACAAAGAATGTTGAATAAACTAGACGCAAACATGAAGAGCATGGACCTCAAAATTAATGCAAATAAAACAAACACTATGGTGTTCGAAGGAAAGAGTGAGAAAACACTATGCAATATTTTATTAAATGATGAGGAAATTGAACAAGTTGTCAAGTTCGTATACCTTGGTTGCTTATTTACTAGGGACCGGAAGATTGATGAGGAATTAGATAGATGAATAAATGAAGGTATGAATGAATAAATGAAGGTTTACTAGGGACGGGAAGATAGATGAGGAATGAAATAGACGCATAAACGAAGGTAAGAAGGTTTTTGGAAAAGCAGGTCCTCTTATCATAAGTAAAAATATATCAAATAAAGCTAAAATGGCAATACATAATTCTATATTTGTACCGACTGTACTATACGGTAGCGAGAAATGGACTTATCAAGAAAAAGATAAGAGTAAAATTAACGCAATTGACATGAGATTCATGCGCATATTAAGCGGGAAATCCTTAATGAACAAAGTAAGTTACGAGATAATTCTAAAAGAATGTGGTGCAGAAGAAACGCTAGTAGACACATGGGAAAGAAATCGGTTAAGATGGTTCGGACAGGTTGAGAGAATGCCAAATGAACGACTAACGAAACAAGTGTATCCAGGTAAAGTAAATGGCAACGTGCCCAGAGGTAGACCGCGGTAAGAATGGTTAGAATGTGTGAATGAGACCCTACTTAGAAGAGACATGAGAATTCACAGAAACACGAGAGCCTGCATGAAAAAATGCATGGGCATAAAAGAAGCTAGAGAAGTATGCCAGGACAGGAAAGTATGGCGGCAAATAGTTAATAAAAA
>NC_046658.1:46817071-46818134 GCF_010883055.1 Belonocnema kinseyi | reverse complement strand
CAAAATTAACGCAAATAAAACAAAAACTATGGTGTTCGAAGGAAAGAGTGAGAAAACGCTATGCAATATTTTATTAAATGATGAGAAAATTGAACAAGTTGACAAGTTCGTATACCTTGGTAGCTTATTTACTAGGGACGGGAAGATAGATGTGGAATTAGATAGACGAATAAATGAAGGTAAGAAGGTTATTGGAAAAGCAGGTCCCCTTATCAGAAGTAAAAATATATCAAATAAAGCTAAAATGGCAATACATAATACTATATTTGTACCGTGATTTGTGAAATTACAATGAATTGCTATGAATTACTTATCTTTAAGTACGTTTCCGGATTTCCCAGTAACTGCATATCGAAGCACAATTTTAAGAAAGTGCATGTATACCAAATTGAAAATTTTCTATTTTGCTTTTTCTCCAACCGAGTATATAAGAGGCCGCTCTCTTTCAAATTTGCCACGGAATTGTTAAGGAAAATACAAGTTAATGTAGTTGTCGACTTACGTCTGCGTCATATCCGAGAGTCGTTAAAAATCGTCCTGTTTAAGATTCTCTGAGAACCCATAAATACACACATATATATATTGAAAGTCAAGAGAATTTCAATTCCAAATATGCAGAATTAGAGAAATATAAAATGTAGATCCAGAAAAAGAATACAAAAAAAGACCAAAAAGACTAATTTTCAAGAAATATTCAAATCCGAATCACAGCCAAAAACAGGTATTTTCGATAAAACAGTTGGACTTTCAGCAATATACGTAGATTTACACTTGAGAAGAAAATGTCAAGCAACTAAAACAGATCAGTTTTCAATCAGACATTTGTACCCCCAAGTAAAAAAAAATTGAATTTTCCACCGAATAAAAAGAATTTTTAAACGAAAAGGACGAATGTTGACAGAATTGTCGAATTTTGAAGACAATGATTCAATTTTGAGCTAGGTAGTATAATTTTTGACAAAAAAAAGAACCATTAACAACAAATTTCATTGTAGGCGTCGCGGCTAGAAAGAATAAGTATGCACACATATTCATATACACACACAAAAATATACATGCGCAC
>NC_046658.1:46809511-46816971 GCF_010883055.1 Belonocnema kinseyi | reverse complement strand
TATATATCTTTTCTTGTGTGTTTATATTGGTCTGTGAGGTCTTATATTTTGATATTTTAAATTATTGTTCATTTATTTTAAATTGATAAATGAATTTACTGGAAACGGGAAAAACGAGAATTAAGAATACCGCCCAAAATTAGTAACGTGGTGTATGGACCGCACCTAAACTTGGACCACCCCAAGCGTTGCTGTCTTATAGGGTTCAACATTTTTGGCAAGATATGAATAGTAATCCCTGAGTATAATCTATGATTTTTGTATATTTTTGAAAAATAAGTCTTTATAAATTTGGAAAAAGGGAGAGAAATAGACCGATCAATATTTAGTTGACTTGGGCATCGAAGTCATGAAGCCCTCGTAAAATCAACACCAAGCTTGAATGGAAAGGAATACAGGGTCTGGGCGGAGATCGTTGACATTTCAATCGGTCTGATTCTTCTATTGAGAATCGAAAACCGCAAAATCCCTGGTATATACACTTCACGGGTGACTCGAACCATTATTATATATGGCATATGCGGTACATTTAACGTTGCCTGAAAAGCGTAAAGTCGCGCGCAAAGATTCGCATCTGCGCATATGCGCACTTTGTCGACAAAGTGTTCTCAAAATATTTATTTTTGCCCGTTGTGACCGAGCTTTCGGGCGAACGGTCATCTTGAATAGTGTCCGCCAGTAATCTCGTTAGTCGATGACAATGTACGACGAAATTTGGTTGACTTCGAAGTTAAGAGGCAGGGTTTAAATTCTACAAGAGGGCATACTTTTTTCTTCTCTTCCCCCTTTGTCATTCTTTCCTTTTCTCGCTCCATTGCATTCTTCTGCTTAAACACTTTCTCTTTCGCTCAGATTTAGATTTTGTCCTTCTGCTCTTCCGCGTTTGTGCTTTGTGTGTCGCCATCAAATACTTTCAAATGTAAATTTAATTTTCCAATTTCCTTTCCCGCTGTGATTTTTCCGAGAGATTACCTCCGGTGCCAAGCCTCAATATTTTAAAAGTCTGCCTGAGCACCCACTCGACGCAGATTCAACGTCGTTGAAGAACGTGTGCGGAATTCGAGTGAATTCGAGGAAGAGGATCACTGTCACAATGAAAGGAAACAATAGGAATTTTTGGAACTCTAGATAAAAAGGTGCACATTTTTTGGAGAGAATGGTTCATGGCATAATTGATCAGTAAGCGAACATAAATAGGTAAATCTATTTTTTGAAAAAATGGAGTAAATGATTGTTTCAGTATTTTTGGAATATCCTTAACTCAGGCATCAAAATTAAGTTGCCGAACTTTTTTTGTCTTCTTGCTTTTAGCGTCTATCTATAAAATAAAATTAATTTTTAGAACAATTTTAATTTCCGACCACAGATTCATCACGTAAATAGGTCAAACCTGTTAAACATGTTAAACATGTGAAACATTTAATTAAACTTGAGTTGATGCAGAACATTAGTTCTACTTTCATTCACCTATTGAACCCTTTTCCATAGTAACTTTTGTAACTTTTGCAATTGTTTGAAAAAACAACTGGCTTGCCAACTGATCTGTTCTAGCATTTTTAATATGTCAAAAACGACCTCTTCACCAAGCTTTTTCGTCAAAAGTATAGCATGTTTTATTTTTTCGGGGACCAAAACTACCAGATACTTGAACTATTCGCTGCAAAAATCTAAAGAATACTTATTCTGTTCTTGAAGGTTTCTTTAAATCTATGTACTCTAGTATCTGAGTCTGCATTCGTTGAAAACCCCATGTAAATGAATTTAAGTGAATCAAATTTCGAAATTACTAAACTAAAAGTAAACTTTTCTACAGTTTGATTAGATTCCCTTGGAAATCTGAATATTGTGATATTATGAAAAAATCATAATTCTCACTTGGAATAGGGAATTTCCCTGTGATATAATTCTTAGTCCCGACATGGAATTTTAGCATAGAAGTATAATGATGAGTTTCTAACAGAGAATTTCAGTAAAGATTTATCATGTTTAATCTGAGAAAGGGATTTTTTTGTACAAAATTATAATTTTGAGTTTGGGAAAGAGAATTTCAGCATAGAACTTGGAACAAGAAATTTCCCTTAAGAATGATACTTTTCACTTTGAAACAGGGGATTCCCGTAAAGAATTATAATTTTTATTTCAGTTATGAAAATGTAAGTAAAAAATTATTATTTCACTTGGAACAGAGCTTTTGTCAAATGGATCAGGAATTTCTAAAAAGAAATTTAAATTCTGATTTAGAAGAAGGGAACTTGAAGAAAATCTCTGCTGACATTCAGAATTACAATTCCAAGTCAGAAATCTTTAGATAAAATCCTTTGAAACGTTTAGAAATATCTTGAAGTCATTAACCACAATTTTAACTCCTTGAAATTTTTTGACCTTATTTTAATTTGTTTGACAAAAATTAACCATTGAACAGAAGAGAACCGGAAAATTACCTGAAATAGTAAATAATCTGTCGGGTCAAAATTCGGATTATAAAAATGGTACCAGCATGATATAAGCATACTTTTCTACATTTTAATTAGTGAAATGAATATGTGCAAAGCTTTTATTGGTGATATTATCAACACTGTCCTTTAAAGAGAAACTATGGGAAAATGGAAAGCATTTAAATTGTCTTTATATGTTTTTACTGCAAAAATAGTTTTTTTTTGTTTTATACAACATCAGACATATAATAATGATAAAAACAATAAATTTTTTCGCTAAATCTATCAAAACATGGTTTCTACCATTTCTTAATAAACCTGGTATTCTTATCATCCTCTTCTGTCAATACAATAATACATATGGTGGGAATATTTTTGAACGAAAAAGGCGAAAAAAAGAGAGAAATAAAAGTATGTGGAATATGTTGAGAGGGATGTCGGATTAATTACCATTTGACGCTGCTTGGTGGTCTTGGTTCCTTTCGGAAAGCTTAATCTAATCTGACAGGTCAACGATATGTCCGAGTTGGATTAACCGCAGTTTTGTACAGGTTAGCCTACCGACTTCAGAAGGAATTAGGGAACGAGCACGCTCCTCTCTTTGGTACGATTCCAAAAAAGGGATGGAAACCACAACATTTTTGAGGGTTTAGATTTACGCATGAAATATATCTGACCGTAGTATGATCATTTCATTATTATTTCTACTTTTTAAGAGTTACAATATCAGGGTTGCCACACAGTCCTGATATGGAAATTCCCTGACGTTCTCTTTTTATTAATTAACTATCATAATTTTTTTTTGTATGAAAATAAACTTAAAATTAACAGATCAAAAATTTTATTCCAAAAAGATGTTTATTTCTAAATCTATTATAAATTTTTGTACGACTATTGCCATTCAAAGCGTTTAAAATAATCAAAAAGTTACGCATGGCTTAGATAACATGTATTACTTTTCAACTAAATAGTCGAGTTTTCAACTCAAAAAAATTAATTTGGACCCGGAAAAAAGAATAAAGTTTTTAGTAAAAACAATAATTTTTAACTGAGGGCAAAAGGAATGTTCAACAAAACACTTACAGTTGCAGAAGTGATGAATCTAAAAAAAAAGAATTCTCAACGAAAAGTGCAATAGTTGGTATTTTACGTCATGTACCTCAACTGTCAAACCTAGAAAAAAGGTTTGAAGTGTAATTATATCATGTTTCGTTAAAACGATGGTGAATGTGAAAATAAGTCTTTCGGTTAAAAATAAGGCGTAATCAAGAAAATCTTGGGCAAACATTTTAATATTATAATTAATAAGTGTTTTTCCTGAAGTGGAAAATTGGTTTCGGACTTGGCTAAATCTGAGATTCAATCTTTTTTTTCTTAGAATAATAGTATATGTTTACAAAATATTTATAAAAGATATATTTATATTGAGAATTTTAAGTGGAAAGTTCAACAGAATAATAGTTTACATTATTATATTTAATTATATAACTCGAATTAAATTAATAATTCCCAAATAAGAGACTTCAGAGTAATAT
The DNA here is from genome assembly GCF_010883055.1 of Belonocnema kinseyi. Taxonomy (NCBI): domain Eukaryota; kingdom Metazoa; phylum Arthropoda; class Insecta; order Hymenoptera; family Cynipidae; genus Belonocnema; species Belonocnema kinseyi. Next base: position 46,813,001 of record NC_046658.1, on the reverse strand, counting down.
TCCGATGGTTAATTTTGAAGTTAAACATATTTTTGTGTAATCTCTCAAATTGATGTAAGGATACCCATATAAAATATGATCTACTTAGTTGGAATTTTTACACGCATAACAATGCAAAAAAGGGAATTGCGTAATATAATTATATTTTTTATCTAACGACACAATTTGAATCAATAATTGCAAAAGCTCAAAGAATATATTTTTCGATAAAATTTATTTAGAAACACACTTCAACATTTCCTGAGCCTAAAATAATAATATTTCAACAATTTTAAAAAGTAAACATGGCGTGGTATAATTCCATAGAACGGTCAAATGTAATACATAATTAGATTTATAGTTTAAATAATTAAATCTCGACTTGAAAAAATATAATTTTGAACGAAATATTTAATTTTCAGCCAAAGATAAGACGAATCTTAGCAAAATACTTGAATTCTAATTTTTTTAAATCAATTTTCAACAACCAATAGAATAATGAAATTTTCAATGTCACAAATAAATTTTTGACCAGAATGGAACCAAATATTCGATCAAAGAAATTAATCTTTAGCAACAATAAAACTTACAGATAAATTTGACGGGAAAATGAGAATCTTCAACAAAAACATAAGCTACTTCCAACGGAATAGTTACATTTTGAACCCAAGATGTGATTTTTTAAGCATGAACATAAAATTTCTATCAACAAATTTTCCACAAAAAATGGAACAGCTGAATTTTCAGTTAAATAAATGAATTTTGAACAAAAATAATGAGCCTTGAACAACAATAAAATTCCATTTTTTACCAAGCAGGTTAATTTTTAACCTAAAAGATTAACTTTCTACCAAAGTAGTCACTTTTTCATCAACAACAAAGTAATTTTTAACTAAAACATCACAGATTGGCAACCAAACATAAAATAGTTAAATTATGAGTTTGAAAAATAAATTTTCACTTAAAACAGATAAATTTCCAACTTAAATAAATATTTAAACTGATGAATTTTCATTAAAAAAGATACATTTTTAACCAACACTAGAAAATTAAATTTTCAACCAAAAAAGATAAATTCTTAAAAAAAAATATAATAGTTGAAACTTCGACGGAAAAAGATGCAATTTCTACCAAAATAGATGAACTATCAATGAAAAAAATGAACTCGCAACAAAACAGTTGAATTTTTAACTTAGTTTTTGAATGTCAAAAAAATAATATGAACTTGAACCTTAATTTTTCGAAAATTTCATGACTGAACAGATTTTTCTTGATATTCCCTGACGTTCTGGAATTTCCAAACTTGCAGTAATCCTGAGTATCAAGGAAATAAAAAAAATATATAAGTGAGTTTTAGTCATCTTTTGTACATTATATAATTATTTTCTAAGAACTTTTTCACCACTGCTTATGTTTTCTACCATGCCATTTTGAGGCTCCCTTAATACATTTAAATATTTATGTAACGCTGGCATGATTTACGCGTTTTAAGTGCTTCTTTTAAGTTCCAAAAGTAGATGTTTACACAACAATAGGAGTAACGGGAAATTCGCATTTGCGCGGTACAATAATGAGTTCATAATACTAATATGAGTATTATGGACTCATAATCGTACTGCGCACATGTGCATTCGCAGTTGCCCGTGCGCGATTATGGCCGCGTCAATCTAACCTCACATGGCAGACGTGATAAACTTGTTGTTCTTTGTTGAAGACCCAAAATTTTCATCACTTTTCTTTATCTGACTGAAAATTTTTACTGGTGATTCCTTATGATTTTCATAAGATTAATCTAATAAAGACAGCGTAATTTGGAATAAATTTAAACTAAACCTCCGATCACTAAATCCAAACTTTTGAGCAAATCCATTGCAAATCTGGCAGGTTCTACACTTCAAGTCACAGAATCTCTTAGGAGCGGCATATATTATTTTTTTAGAGAAAATTAGATAAAGTATACAGTATCGTCAGAAAGTGTGGGTACATTTTCTGTGATCGTTTGTAAATTCTCATTTCACTTTAAAGACTAATATCTGCACAGAATCTAAATCTACAACAATGCCAGTAGAATCATTAAAAATATTAGAAAATGTCGCGTCGAATCAGCCTACGTTGAAATTATATAAATGAACGAGTCAAAAATTATATTTTTTACAGCGTTAAAAGTTTTATTACAAAAATTAAAATTAAAAATCTTGAGTTAAACTCTTATAAATTAGGAAAAAATCCCACTCACCAATTTAAAAATATTTAATCGTGCAGTTGATTCAAAATTTGAAGAGTAGTATTTTTTCTTGATTTCATGATTTTTCCAAATTTTTAGGAACACATGTCTAAATTAGCCAAAGAGTTGAACTAACGATTGTTAAATGTTAATTTCGCTAAAAAAAACTTTTAACTTTGAAACTAAATATGTTTTAACTCGTTCATTAAAATAATTTCAACGCAGGCTAATTCGACGCGAAAATTTCTGATCTGTCAAATTATTTTACTCCAAAGTCGCAGATTCAGTTTCTTCACAAATATTTGTCTTTGAACTGAAGTATGAATTTTAAAACGGTGAAAGGAAATATGCCCAAACTTTCTGACGATAAAGTATTTTTCCGATTTACGAAAAAAAATTCTACGAAATTATACGTTTATAGAACTTTTTACAGATTAAAACTTTTATCTTCACATTTTTTCGCAGCTACCGTTGTTTGCAAAGGAATTGAGAAAATCCGATTGTATGGCAAAAAGTTCACCTGGCCAGAAAAGTTATTTTGCTCGCATAAAACTCACAATAGATCTTTCTTATGCCAGTAAAAAGTCAATAAAAAATAGCAAAAAATATGCGTGGGGTTTCTTTTTCTTTAAGAAAATCGACAAATCTACAGAGGTTCGAAGAATTTTGTTGTTGTTCTTTGAAAAAAGCACAGAATTAAAATTATTAGTAAAGCCTGATTTTCACTAAAAAAGAGGATGTTTTACACCTGAGTGATTCTACAATTTCAAATGTAGAATCTGCCTAATTTAAAATAGATTCAGTCTTGTAGCGTTTAGATTTAATGTCCACAAGTAAAGATTAAAAATAATGATACTATTTTCATTCTATATTTTCAGGATGTACTTAAGTCCCATTCGCCTATATCTTACCACTCCTTAATCACACGACACTTTTTGGAACGTGCCTTAGAATTAAGAAGCACTTTCGGATTCATGGGAAGTGTCACCTTAGTTATGTAAACAAGAATTGTCCAACGTGATCGCCATCGTGATATAAAATTTCTCGCTTGAGTATAATTTTCGAAGAACTATCGTCGTGTATCACGGGAATTTTAATTTTAATTGTCAAACAATCAGTCAAACACTTCGTGGGCCTTTTTAGAATTCTTTATTTAGAAGAAACTATAATTTCAAGACGAACAACAATTTGTCTTGGAGGCCGTTCAAAAACTACGCCACGCTATTTTGAGCATTTTTATCAGCCCTCCCTTTCTTCGTCACAGATCATCACACAAAGCTTAAGATG
>NC_046658.1:46808573-46809501 GCF_010883055.1 Belonocnema kinseyi | reverse complement strand
ATCTATCAAGCGAACAATTTTCCTTTGATTTCGTTTAATTCAATATATAATCAAATAGTTGAATTTTCAATCGAAAAAGACGATTTTTTCAAATGACATTTCGAACTTTTAATCAAGAAAGATGAATTTTCAACCAAAATCTGTCCTATCAAAAAACATGACTTTACAACCTAACGAAAAGAACTTTGTATCCAGAGACAAAGATTGAAAAAAAGAGTTGAATTTTAGAAAAAAACTGATATTTAAAAACTCGTTGAATTTTCAACCTGCAAAGTGGAATTTTAAACCAAATACTTGAATTTAAATAGAAAACTTTATGTATCTACACGGAGAAAAATAGATGTTAGAACAGGCTATCTAGACATTAATAGGTAATATCTTAGCGATTTAACTATGGGACAGAAATCTAGATACTGAAGTAGAGCATCCGTAGATATTATTGCTATGCAATATTTTCTTAAATGATGAGAGAATTGAACAAGTTGATAAGTTCGTATACCTTGGCAGCTTATTTACTAGGGACGGGAAGATAGATGAGGAATTAGATAGACGAATAAATGAAGGTAAGAAGGTTATTGGTAGAGCAGGTCCCCTTATCAGAAGTAAAAATATATCAAGTAAAGCTAAAATGGCAATACATAATTCTATATTTGTACCGACTGTACTATACGGTAGCGAGACATGGACTTATCAAGAAAAAGATAGGAGTAAAATTAACGCAATTGACATGATATTCATGCGCATAATAAGCGGGAAATCCCTAATGGACAAAGTAAGTAACGAGATAATTCTAAAAGAATATGGTGTAGAAGAGACGCTAGTAGAAACATGGGAAAGAAATCGGTTAAGATGATTCGGACATGTTGAGAGAATGCCAAATGAACGACTAACGAAACAAGTGTATCAAGGTAAAGTAAATGGCAACGTG
>NC_046658.1:46798786-46808473 GCF_010883055.1 Belonocnema kinseyi | reverse complement strand
TGGCTATTAATGGACCCAAGTGGGGAACCTTACATAACGACTTCGTGAGGTTCTTCGCTTGGGGTGATTGCTAGAGAGATTGATCAGCAACCTGGGTCAGAGTAGTATTGCGGAACGAACGTGTTATTTACTTAAATAGCACGAGAATTCTGGATCAATCTGAAAAATCTCTATCCCTTCCACGCCCTACTCGTTTCCCCTGCAGAGTGAGTCACGCCTACCCCGAAAGAGAAATGGCTTAATGGTGTAATAATAATAAAAAAAAAATTTAACTTGCATTTAAGTGAACTAACGAGAAAAGTCGGAAGTATCTTGAAACAGGGAAGAAGCGGAATTATTCAAAGCCTGTAGTTAGTGTTTGGCAAAAAGTTACTAATTTTCAGTTTGTTGAGCATTTAAAAAAAATGGTTCATTACACAGTAAAAAGAAAACCTTGAAGTCCGCTAATAGAGCGACGGAATTTAAGGTGTGATCAAAAGAAGAACGCGACGGCCGTAAGTCAGCATTAGCCTATAAACTTAAAATCCGCACACTTTGCTGAATAAAGTGCGCCAGAGTGCGGGACCTGTTCATTTTTCGGAACGGATAAAATTTAAGAAAGGTAAAATTTCAGAATGGGTTATAATACATAATGGTAAAACTTAGGAATACCAAAAATTCTGAAAAAGGAATAAATCAGAAATCCAAAACTCTGAATAGTATTTATATAGTATTTATTAGTAGCATACAAATATTTATCACAGTAAATTTGAATAGCATATCACAATAAATTTATGATATCCGTCATTTTAAATTTTTCCGAAAAAATAATTATTTTTTATCATTATAAATTAAAAAACAATTTTTAACGTACAACATGAATTTATTATGATATAATATTTAAATTCACTGCAATAAACATTTGCTTGCTACCATAAATAAGCAATTATACACCTGCTTATAGGTATATTTATTAACAATTCCGAATTTCTTCTCTCAGTATATTTACATATTCCTAATTTCTCACCCTCCTAATTTTAACGCTTCTGAATTTTCACCCATTCCGCTTCTTTGGTTTCCGAAGAAATAACTTTCAGAGTTTTGGATTTCCGACTTATTGCTCTTTTCTACTGTTTGCTATTCCTAAGTTTTACCATTATGTATTATAATCCATTCTGAAATTTTACCATTCTTAATTTTCACCGTTCCGAAAAATTAACAGGTCCCCAAAGTGCGCCTTCTTTTGTTTGTAAAGATCTATAATGCGGAGATTCAGGCAATCATGGCAGAGAGTACGGCGCTCAAGATGAATTTTCGTATTGAGTGGACTGAATTTAAAAATATTTAATTATCATAAATTAGGTTGCCTAATGAATATAAGGCAATTATAAAAGTGAGTCAAATTAAATTTTAAGGTTTTGTTTTTACTGTGTAAAGTCATATTTTTGCATATGTAATGTCACATGTTGCGTTGAATCCTCTCATTAGGTCACAAATTCTGCTAATCCCACACCCCTGCAGTTTAAAGCATTTTTTGAATGGCTCCTTGATATATATATATTTAGAAAATGGACTGCAGTAAATCAAACTTAAACAGAAGAAAAACTGCGTGTTTAGCAATTATGCGGTTTGAGTAAAAGTTTTCATTCTTTAGAAATGAGAACCCAATAGAACTCTTTTTAAGGGTTCCTTTTTAGTTCGTTGACATCCGATAGATGGACAGGGTCGGCTGCCACCGTTTTTAGCTGTGCATGTACCAAGAAGCTCGGACATATGTGAAATTATTGAATACTATGAATACTGATACAAATAAATATTAACAAAAGCTTATTATTATCTTTCCAAGCACATTAAGCTGAATGATAGAAATACCTATCTTCTAAAAAAATTGAATATTAACGTAATATATTATAGTATTACACTATATATTATCTAATTTTTCATAATTTCGAGATTTGCAGTACATGCGTCACATTTAATGTGCACCATCTTCCTTTCAAGAATGACTGATATATATCATTTTAGTTCCTTCATTAAATTTTTCCCAGGGTGCAGTATTATTTAATCTGTATCAAGAAATTACATGTGCACCATTACCTTGTAAAATATTCTAAGTGGGTCGAGGCAGATTGTTTTGAACAATTTATCATTTCGATTTATTTTTAGCCAAAGAGGTTAATTTTGTTACATCTTCCTTGGAACCAAAAATCGGCTTAAATTGAAGCTTAATTTTTTTCAGTGTTGCATTAAGATCATGATAATTTTGAATTTTTAGACGAGTGAAAAGAAGTTAATAATAGAACCATTTTATTTTTAACTGTAACAAGGATCTACATTTTACGCAAGATTTTCATTATCTTCACAGAGTCTTTTGTAGCACATTCCAAAAGGCTTTGTATGTTTTGACCACATTTCTGACATAGTATAGAAAAAGTATATTGAAGGGCGTGTTTAAGAGTATTTTAGAGTCGATACTTTTGTTAATCCAGGTTTACTATACATAGCAAGAATGGTTACTGCGAAAAATGCCTCGATTCTATTATGTGCATTTCAACCTTAACCGATACCCGCCTTCAGTGTCCTAAACAGATTTCTTACCAAAGTCTCTTTGACACTCTTCATCTTTTTTTTTTCTACGTTCAGCGATCCTCGAATTCTATTTTATTTTCCCCTTTTTCTCCGAGTGGCTTCTTGAAAGCCACCCCCGGGAGTCTTTCTTCGTAGACCAATCTGCACAAAGAACTTTTTACGGATCTCGAGCCTCATAAAAATCGTTTTGACCGAATCTAAGAAGGTGTTTTCCACTCCATTCAACGCACGTGATCATGCGCACGAGATCTATTACATAAAATTCATGGACATAAAAGTGAAAAGGAGGAAAAAGACAAGCTGGGATTATTCGCGGCATCAAGGCGTAAAAAGTCGACGGGTCACGCCCAAAAGACTCCTAAAATAAATTCTTATGATTCTTAGGAAAAGGGAAACCAAAGGGGTTGATTTTTCGGTGCCTAAATGCTCCACTTTCACCCATAAAATCAATTTCTTTAGAAAGTCATAAAACTGTGTTCAAGTGACAAGGTAGAACTGATTAACAGAATTTTTTGCTTTATTTAATTTCATTCACAATTCTTCAATCTTAATTTAAAATTTGTATATATCCTTCATACAATTATTGCTAGTGATAAAAAACATCTGTAACAATTCATTAAGTAAATTTATTATTTAATTTATATATACATAGATATCGACGTGAAAGAAGCGAGAGAGGTATGCTACGACAGGAGACTGTGGCACAAATAGTTTATAAGAAATGCAGAGAAAGAGTGTCACTGGAGTGATATAAGAAGAATTGGATTCCGCTAAAATATGCAATTTTCGTTTGAACCAGTTGTTGATACTTTTCGTTTTTTTTTCTTTTGTGTGTCAGAAATGAATGTCGAAAATTCTAATTTTAGGCCAAACGACGACAAATGAGTAAAAAAAGTTAAAAACAAGACTTGTAGCTTTTTCAAAAACCTACAAGTTTTTCTCTTACCATTTCCGGAAAGAATGGTTAGAATGTGTGAATGAGACTTTAGTTAGAAGAGAAATAAGAAGCCATAGAAACACGAAAGCTTGCATGAAAAACTGCAAGGACGTGGAAGAAGCTAGAGAAGTATTTCAGTACAGAAAAGTATAGCGTCAAGTAGTTAATAAAGAGAGTGCCAGTAAAGTGAATGACGCCTGAAACAAAAGACCTTAAGTAATAATGGACCCACTGGGGAACCTCACATGATGAATTTGTGAGGCTCTTAACTTAGGGTGATTGCTATAGAGGGATTGATCAGCAACCTGGGTCGGAACAGTGTTGCGGAGAAAACGGGTTATTTAAATAAATAACACGAGAATTCTCGATCAATCTGAAAATTCTATAACCCTTTCCTCACATTACTCCTTTCCCCACCAAGTCAGTCACGGCCACTCCGAAAGGAAAATGGCCTAATGATGTAATAATAATAATAAACAAGAAATACATCATTTTGTTTGAAAGAAATTTTTTCCAGTTTAGTAATAATGTGAGTAACATGTCTAATGCGATTCTTGAGATAACTGAGTTTCTCAGCGGAGGAAAATTGGTTTCATGTCTAAGATCGAAAATTTTCTTTTTTGTATTTTTTTCCTATATGTATTTTAATATCAGTAATTTGTTTAATTCATTAAAATATTAACTAAGTGTATGCATTGAACAATTATACATAAAAATGGATCGTAAATATAGTGGAATATCTTCAACATCTTAAATATGTATTACTAAACTTGAACATCATTTACTCTACTTTTCGATTAAAACAGTCTTCATGGATTCACGAATGATTTGGGACCCCCCCTTCTCCAAAAGCCACGGCTATGTCACGTCATTTTTTTAAATATTTCCAGCTATGTCTTATTACGTACAATTTAGTTACATCCCTGTATTGAGAAAAAGATATCGCACAATAATATCGCAAAACCTCTATATTGCAAGAAAGCGCAATATGATAACGTACAAGCAGGTCCCAGAGCTTTGCACGATATTATGATGCACTAATGTCACAGAAAAAAATGAAGTTAAATTTTGTTGCATGTGAATAAAAGCTGCCGTCTGCTACGATGTCCTTAGCAGCAATGGGAAAAAGGCAAAGTATCAGTGAATTCTAGTTATAAATGGAGAAACCAGATTTAAAACAATCACAGCAATAAATAAAAATTTGCTTCAGGTAAGACTTGCAATGGTTGAAAATTAAACCTATTTCGACGAAAGTTTCACTGAGGTTAGGAGTATAATTCTAATCTTGTCGGCTGCGTCACGCTGAAGTAAGCAAATTTCGGTCAAACATGCAGAATCAGCAACAGATAACACGGAAAAAAATTGTTCTTACTGATATATCTCCTCTGAAATAAATCACATTATTGTAGATGAATTAGAATTTTCTTACTTCCATTTAGCAAAAACGCAGAAAGTAACTGACAGATAGGAATCCCTATTTCTCTTCATTTTAATGAAGTTAAACGACGCTGGATATTACTGGCGTCGTAATTGTAGCTACAACTCGAATAAAAATAAAACGATTATAAAGCGAAAAATTACCCAGGCAAGTTTAACAGTCGAAAATTATCTTCGATTCACGTGAAGTTTATCTGGCAAGGTTAATTTTTGTTCCGGTGAATCTTTCACCTGGAATCTATGTAAAATTTATCTTAATTTTTTCTGTGATTGCTTATTCACTACTCGAACCCTTGCGAGATCACAAAAAAAGAAATATAATGTGATAGCGTAATAAACTTAAATTCTAACGTTATAGATTGCACAATTATGCGGCATATAATGTGAAAACTTGCAATGTACGATATCACGATTTTGCGCTATGATAATGCTATATTTTTGATATTTAGCGCAAGAATTAGGGTATATATTGCAATTCATGAGATATAGGTATTTTTCTCAGTGTGAGAAATTAAAGCGTATAAAAGCTGTGTTATCTAGTAGAAAATATTCATCAACAACTTAATTTTTGTTCAATAACTATAGCCAATATCTCTATTATTTAATATTAGTAACGCATTTTTGTAGGTTACTCAACAAGCTAAATGTGATCTCAAGTAGCCTTAGATATCTTGAAAAATTTTTTTAAATGTTTAATCCTTGGAAATAACTTGAAATATTGAAAATCTCTTAACATCTTTGAAATGCTTTAAAATCGTTTAATCCTAGTGAATAAATTCTTTCAATTTCATTGAAATATTACAAAATCCCTTGAAATCCTTGAAGTAACAGGGAATCTAATTATATTCCTTGACATTCATTTAAATTTTTGATACTTCCTTGAATTCCTTTGCACGGTCAGATTGCGCAAGTACTCAATCGAGTACATTGCACAATATTAAGCATTCCAATTGTAAGCGGTTCAGGCTGTCGTGACTATTTACGTTTGGACCCTCTCGAATGGTACGCAAGAATATTTTCAGAGTTCTGGACACGGACAGATTCCGAGAGTTAGGTGTATCCTGAAAGAATGATTAAAATGCCTTATATTAAGAGCCTTTAAATTCTTTCAAATTACTCAAATTCTTTAAACTCTTATAAGAGCACTAGAAACCCAGTGAAATTTCTTAAAATTTCTATAAGATATTTAAGAATCCTCGAAAATATCTTGGAATGCTTTCAAATATTTTAGCTTAATTTACGTAATAATGAAAATTAAAAAAGAGTAATCTTATGATACTGAGATAAAGTCTTTGTAACATCATTACAATTATTTTTTGAATAATTATCAAATATTAACATTATATATAGCACTCTGCGTTTGGCAGTTTACACGTTTAAACTATTCAAATTATTTCTACGTTTAACCATTTAAAAATTTATCCCATAGAATCAAAAGACATAATTTGAAACAAACTGAAGCAGACGACAAAATAATTTTAATTTTCGACTAAACACCTTATATGTTTTTAGATAACAGGAGAAATTGAGAAATAAATTATTTTAAATAAGATGAAGTTGGGCACTACACAAGTTCAATGTGCGTTGAACATTATTTTGCAACAAACATCGAATATGTAAGTTTGCAGGTAGCATAATTAACTTACAATCAACAAAGAACAAATTTGCAACAATAAAGTAAAATTCTTAAATAAAATCACATAATTTTAATCAAATAGCTGCATTAAAAAAATTAGGTTTCTACCAAAAGAAATGAATTTTTTAATCAAAAAGACGAATTTGCAACTAAAAGCAATCAATTTTCTGCCAAACGGGAATTTAGGGACGACGAGATATTTGGTTAATTTTCAATCAAAATAATAAGGAAATTTAAACGAAATAGTCAAATTTTCAACTCAAGAGATGATTTGTCTACTAAAACGATGAATCATGAATCAAAAAAATCTATTACCAACAAAATGGTTAAACGCTTAACTTTCGAACAAGAAATTGAATTTTCAACTAGAAAACAGAAATTTTGAACAAAAAAATGTAATAGTTGATATTTCTATCAAGAAATATTTGGATTTGTAATCAAATGATTTGAAGTTGACCAAAAAGACGAATTAGCAAGCATATCTTTGAATCCTTAACCAAAGAACGTCAATTTTAAAGAAAATATTTGTATTTTTCATACAAAAAGATTAACTTTCTACCAAAAGCACTGGATTCTCTACAAAACAGGTAAATTTTCAACAGAAAAGTTCGCATTTTACCAAATGGTTCAATTTTCTACCCAATAGTTAAATTTTCTACACAATTTAAAAATTTGTAACGAAAAAAGATCATTTCTTAGCAAAAACATTTATTTGTTATAAAAATAATTACTTTTTATCCAATAAATAATATTTTTATTGCTTTAAAAATATGTTAGAAAATGGAAAATTTTGCTTGGAAAATATAGTAAATTTTCCACTGCACTTTATAATACGCTACGCTACATCTTACTGATCTGAGGTCAGCTTCGCTCGCTTAGTTTGCGCGTGCCTAGGGCGCGCGACTGTTGGTTCTTGCGCTTCGCGCTCGATTTTCTCGCGCTAAATTGTACATTTATCTCGCGCTTCGCGCTCGATTATGTATTTACCTTGCGCTACGCGCTCGGTCTTTTTATTTTCGCACCTTCTTGCGCAAACATTTTAAAATTAAGACTCAAAACATTCACCACTGTAATTTTGTGATGGTGAATTCTCTTTCGTTAAAAAAGCTTAGCTCGTGAGTTTGAGCGTACCTGCGCCACGCGACTGATGTCAATCGCACTCCGCGCTTAGTCTTTGCATTTCTTCCGCATTCGGGCACAGAACTTTTAAAATCAAAGGTGAACGGACCGACAACTGTAATTTTGTGATTTTGACTCTCTTTTGTTAAAGCTCTTTTGGCTTCAACGAACACATTCTCATCACGTATCTCGTGTTTCGCACTCGATTTTGTCAGAAATGTCAAATTTTCTACACATTATACACAACACTTTTATATCAATTACAATAATTTAGTTTGTTTTTTTGGATTTTGTAAATGCTATAACTCCAGTAATTTTGTATTTTTCGAAAAAAGTCATTAAAATAAATTGTTAAATTTTTTTAATGCTATGAATAACCGTACAGATAATTCTTGAATTTTGAAAAAGTGGTCTCAAAAATATTCAAAATGTGCCTACTTTTGGAATTTTTATCCAAAATGGCTGGTTAACGAACATGACCTTTAGTTTAGGACACTAAACAAGTGTACCAAAGGCCAATCTAATAGATTAATTTTTTCAAAAGTTATCGTGTTCACAGACAGACAGATATACAGACATACACACATGCAGACATACAGACAGACAGGCAGATAGACATACAGACAGGCAAATAGCATACAGACATATAGACAGACAGATTCGTAAAAACCTGTTTTTCGAATTCAGGGGATCTCAAAACGTGGACATTTGACAAAAACTGGGGGTGAGGGGTCAAATTTTACATAAATCTAATACCTTCTCTGATGAGAATGTAAAAACATAAGTTGTGATGAAAATGTGCCGACACAGCGGGCTGATTTTTTATTGTTAATATCGTGTTTCACGATTAAAACTCAAAATACAGATGCTATCATAAAGTTATCCATAACAAATTTGTAGATCTTTTTGTAATGCACAATTTTTGTTTAGTCATCTTTTCACCCATTTTGCACCTTTTAACCGTAAAATGTAATTTTTTATTTTTCATTCTTTTTTTATTCTATCAAAATTTGAATTTTCAATTTAAAAAAAAATCAAAAAGATATTTAAACAATTTTGTAGGGCATTGGAAAAGAAACATTTTTCTTCTCGTGACTTTTTTTCATATTATGAGTTATTTGGCTTAAAATTTTGATTTTCGTGTGTTTTTTGAAATTATGGAAATGCTATAACTGTTGTTAATTTTGGTCTTATAAAAAAAAGTCATAAGGATAAATTGTTCGTCTAATTGTATGCTATGAATATCCGTACAGACAATTTTTGAATTATAAAAAAAGAGATCTCAAAATTTTTCAAAATACGCTTACTTTTTGAATTTTCACCCAAAATGGCTGGATAACGAACCTGACCTTTATTTTAGGACACTAAAAGAGTATGCCAAAGGCCAATCCAATCTGTCAATTCTTTCGAAAGTTATCTTGCTGACAAACTAAAAATCTACAAACAGACAGACAGACACACACACACAGTCAGACACATTCGTAAAAACCTTTTTTTTCGGATTCAGGGGGTCTCAAAGCGCGGAAATTTGACCGAAATGGGGAGGGTGGTTAAATTGTACACAAATCTAATACCTTCTCTTGATGAGAATGTAAAAAAGTTGAAAACTATGTAAAGTTTAACCAAACGAATTGTTTAAAAGATTGAATGCCTAAACGGTTAAACTCGGAAATTATTAAAATTGTTTAAACGATTAATCGGTCAAGCACGGAGCAATCGTTATATGTATATACTTAATTTTAAGGAATGAGCATTTTCTTCAAGGTTGATTTTTTAACCTTCAAACGGCACACTTCATTCCACGCTCGTAAATGACACACTGGTGCGAATAGGAATTTTTGCCAGTTCAATTGGCATGATAATAATAAATATTGAACAGATTCCCCACATAACTACCAGGTGTATACATATGAAACCGGTATTTTTTCAAGAAAAAAACACATTTATTTCAAGAGAATGATAACAAATATTTTATTCAAAGTATGCGCCC
>NC_046658.1:46788658-46798686 GCF_010883055.1 Belonocnema kinseyi | reverse complement strand
ATGCCAATTAGCACAAATGGTAAGTTCCGACAGTGCCTACAAGTGTGCCTACTGGCCGCTAAATGGCAATACCGGTTTCATATGTATACACCTGGTATAAAGTATATGGTGGTGCGGATAAGCCCTGTAACTGTCCCTGCGTAAATACCAGCCAAATGAACGTTTTTCTGGTATGTACCCGCAGAAATGCAGTTACATAATACGTTAAAACCGATATTAGAGTTTAATACAATCTTTTACGATTTAGGGAAATCGGGTATATATGTATCAAAAAGTAATATATTATCTATTAATTATCTATGCAAAATTCACATTGGAAAATTAATATAAGTTTTATAAAACTTGCTAAAAAAATTGTGATATTTAAAATTCACTATATTAAATTCTAGCAGGACAATAAAGTGAAATATTGGAAAGATCGAAGATTGGAATAATTCTTTCACATTTTGAAAGAGAGGATTCTGAAATTTGCTCCAGTTTATGCTAATAATTATAAGTAATTCAAAAAGAATGTGATGGACGAAAATGCGGAAAGGACAAGTTCGTAAACTCTTCGTGAATCTCCGTTAACACACTCTGCACAATTCTATCACATAAATACGCATATTATCATTATCATTATTAATATTTGTAGGCATAACTCTGAAGAACAAACATTCGCGGAAGTAACTAAGATAACCTTTTCTTAACTACATAGTACGCATATGTATACATATAATACACGCATCACACGCAAATAACTCTGAGAGAAGGAGTTTGAAGATTCCTTATATACTGAGTGGTGAACATTTTTGGAATTGTGAGAAATAACATAGTGCTTAAGGGGTCATTCAAAAAATACGTGATACGTTTAGGCATGGGTGGGGGTCTGCCGAAGTATCATTCTCCATGTCAAGACCAATGGATAAATTATCACGCAGAGGGGGGGGGGGGGGGGGGGTCAGAAGTTCCTGAAAAATGTATCACGTATTTTGTGAATGGTCCCTTAATAACTCTGCTTAGAAACTTTCAAAATGAAAAGTGAAACCAGGAAAATACTCTGCTTTAAGAATGTCAAAATTGGGAATTAATTAATTCAAAAATATTTATAAGCTTTTCGTTTTTTTTATTACACTAGAAAACATGTGTTCATACATGAATCTTGATGGGTTTAGCGGGAAACACGAGGTTCTCCTATTTACAACGTGAGCGCTCGGCTATAAGGTACGATCGGCGAATTCTGCTAACCTCTGGAGATTTTCGGACCTATTCGGATTTTTTGATATAGTGATTTCCAATTTACTCAACTGAAGCTTAAAATTTCTGTTAGCCTCTAATACAGAATATAAAAATAAATCTTATTTCTTTTCCAATTTGCCCGAATCGTAATCGACTATATCAATTATGAATATTGAAATAGCAAATATTGTTATAAAATTCCTTTAGTGCATTTTCGTCGGTATGCCCCGGAACCCTTCAATTATATAATCATCTACACGGAGAAAAATGGATGTTCAAATGTAGATGTTCAAAGGGTAAGATTGTAGCAACTGACATGCAAACATTCATGCCAAACATTTAATATTTTTTCGATATGTTAGGCGTAACAATATTTTTATGTTAAACTGAAACAGATTCAGATGTTAAAGCCGCCCGAGCGCATGTGTATCGCGCATTGCAATTTCACGACTATATTTGACGGCTATATATTTTCAATATTAAAATTATGGAATATTACAATTTTGACACATTTTCAAAGGATAAAAATTAGATGTCCTTAAATAAAATTGGGTAACGACTTTTTCTGTCCGAAGAAGGCAACAATGATCTTCTGTTTTAGGTTTATTGACTTAACATATTTGACAAAAGATTTATAAATTTGAAATAAAATTTGAGTTTAAGTAACTTAAAATAGCCAGAATATTTAATTCAGATTAGAGATATTTCACTCTCCGATTTCTTACCTCCTTTTTATTTTGAATTAGAAATATTGAATATAACCTCAACTTGACTGAATGCATCATCTGATCGACATCTCATACTATTTATCTGTTCTTCGATCTTGTACGAACATTAAAGATTAATTTAAAATTCATAAATAAGTTTTCAATTAATTCCTTAAATTACCATAAATAAGCAAACTCCTCAAATATTCACATACGTTATTTGATATAACCATACATGTAATATCTCGGATTTTACAGTTGAGCATTTTGGATGTTAGAGGGTAACATTTCAATTTTTAAGATCTACAAATGCTAACTTTGAGCATCTAGATTGTTGTCCTATTTGTCCTGAACATCTAGATGTTACGTTTGAGCATCCATTTTTATCCGTGTACTGTCGGATAATTTAAGAGTAATTAATAAAGTGTGTTTCATTTGTAAGAGAGAAAATAAAGAAAATATGATGTGGGACCTCTATCGGCTGATATTGATCGTTACAGTTTCTAATTCTCTCAGCCCCCTACGGTGGCAAAGGGTCAAATGTTGATCGAAAAGAAAAGCTCTTGTGTTAAAGAGCCTAATTCCGGAGTGAGTTATTACCTATAAAACTCCAACCTTTAAGTGGTCGCAGCTTCAGTAATATTATCGTAGTAATAAACGAGCATTTATGGTGCTCCTTCCTCAGAACACAGGTTACAAACGCTGCGAAATGCAAAACGTTCCTCTTCCCTTGTTTCTACGAAATTCACATTACATTTTACGGCAGTTCTACGTGCTCTTCATGCTTAATTAATGAGGCATGAATGACACCCCATGACGCGATTCACCAGTAATTTGAAAATACAGAATTATTTTCGATGTTCTGCATTGCTACTCATCTTTATAACGTCAGTTTATTACAAAAGATACAAAATTATACAGTTTCTTTCGGGGGATCGTTATTTAATTACTAAAGTTATAAAATATCTCACAGAACCCTTTTGAGAAGAAGACCTAATAATCGTTAACTAACTGAGCCTCTATTTTATATCAAATCATTTTAGTCCGAATCATTCGAAAGAAAATCATTTTTTTTAATTTAAAGATTTGTGCAACTAAAGTTTTTTTACATTAAGGGAACGCAGCAAAACAAATCAAGCCACATTTGGTTTATTTTCAAGAGAGGTAAGGAAATTTCTATACGATAATCTTGTACTAAGCTTAATTAAAAACTAAGAATTTAATTTCTAGATTATTGGTTGCTGAATGAAGACGAAGAGAGTCTAATTTAAAAAAGACATACAGTTCCAAACAAGTGAAGAAAGATAGCTTTTATGTTGAGGCTGGGTCACGCGTTTGTACTGTTTTCGACGATCATTAAAAGTTTATTTCTTCACTTAATAATTAGCTGCAAATTAAATTAATCCCTGTTGAGAAAATAGAATGGAAGGTTTTTGAGAAAATTTACTATTTTTGACCATTTTTTATAAAGGAAGAGGGCGCAAACATTGAGCGTTAAGACGGGCGTAGTTCGTGCTTCGCACTCGATTTTGTGCAAAATGTGAATTTTTCTACGTTATCTTCAACACTATGATAGTAAACATATATTACAATGTTTTCTGTACCTCGGCCTGTGATAACTTCTTTGGATATTGTACAATGAAGTACAAATTTTATTTATCACGATTGCTCCAATATTTTATGTTTATTTTGCATTGTATATTATTCTCAGCTACCCTGAAAACTGTAGCATTTAAAAGAATGTATATTATTAAAATTCATAATATCCACTGTTATCAAAATTTTGGTGTTTTCATTGTCTTGTTTTTATCATTCAAAAAAACAGCAAAGAGCAATTTTGTAGAACATTTAAACACATAATTTTGGTATTTTGTATCTTTATTGTATCTTTTCATGTTTCATGGGAAAGTTGAATTGATACGTTTCTCAGTTTGATTTTCCGGAGATAAATCCGTAAATATTGACAGTAGAAGGCTGTTTAACGTACTTGGCCTGTCATTTTGGACCATAATGCACTGTGCAAAAGAAAATAATATAGAAAGGCCCTTCGAAAGTTATCGTGTCGTCAGACAAGAGACCGACAGACAGATGGACAGGCGGACGGACTCAATTTTTTATAATTACTATTTCTTTTGACTCAGGGTGTCTAAAAATGCCGAGAATTGACGAAAACTGGATAGGTCCAAGTTCACATGAGTTTAAGACATTCTATTAAATTATGAAAATGTAAAAAGTCTTTCCAATTTTTCGCGGATTTTAATCAGTCATTTTCTGAAACCTAATTCCTATATTTAATTCAAGCCTCTTTTCCAGATAAAAAATCTGAACATTTGTTTAAATTAGAAAATAACTTTTTCGGGTATTGGAGTTAGTTATTGAGCAGAATATTTGTCTAGTGCATTTCTATGCTAAATAGGCCGACGCATGATCAAAAGATTTTTTAAAGCACAGTTTATAAAAATTACACTGGCACCCACAAAAAAGTGGTCTGCCCGGCGGTCCAAATTACCCAGCTGGTTCATATTTTTTCGAAAAACGCAAAAATAGACTAAATATTGACGAAAATAGTGATTTTTCGTGTATGTTTTTGCATATATATATTCATAAACGGTAGACCTAACCAGCATATCAATATGTTTTGGGGGTCGCTGAATCCGAACCCGAGATTTAAATAACCCAGTTGGCTTATAATTTTCGAAAAACGCAAAAACATACTTAAAATCGACGAGAACAGCGACTTTTTGTGTATAATTCTACAAAAAAATTCATGTCCGGTGGTCTTAAGCAGCATATTTATATGTTTTCTAGGTTGCTTAATCCGAATACGAGGTCTAGATAACCCACTTAATTTAAGTTTATTCGAAAACGCAAGAATAGACGTAAAATCGATGAAAACGGTGATTTTTCGTGTATATTTCTGCAAACAAAAATAATTTCATGCCTGGTGGACTTACCCAGAATATCTTTATGTTTTTGGGGTCACTGAATCCGAATGGGGGTCCAAATAACTCAGCCGGCTCATCTTTTTTTTAAAAACGCTAAATTACATATGAAAGTGACAAAAATAGAGATTTTTTCTGCATTTTTTGGGTAAACATGGAATTTTGCATGTATATTAACTTATTACCATACCTTTATAAATGTGTGGGTCGGTCGATCCAATTTTGCGGTAAAAATAACCTAATTAGATCGTAATTTGTCTTAAAAACTCCATATTAGTTGAAAAATACCACAAATGATGTTTTTTTCCTTTATCCTACTAATTGACAAAGTCTACGTCTTTGTTTCTAGGTAACGCTAAAGGTAAACAACGCTCATTTAGAAAAAAGGCTACTAAAGCAATGCAAGGTGGCTAACGAAAATTAAATTCAATTCAGTAACTTTGTACGGTAGTGTAAGGGAGTCAATAACTCAAATAACGTATATGAATTATAATTAGTTCCACGAAGCATAAAAACGTTTTTTTTTTTTTTTATTTGAAAAAGAAAGAAAAAATCGCCGATTACGGCATTTTTCCTTCTGCTTTTTGGTTTGAAGACAAACTATTTTGACCTTGAATTTGGACTAATCGACAAAAACAAAACATATAGATATGATGATCTGGTCCACTGTACGTACATTTTTTTTTCATCTGAAAAATAAAGGAAAAATCAGCATTTTTGTATTTTTTCTGGCTAATTTAGAGTTTTAAAGTCAAAATACGATCTTATTGGGATATTTTTACGATGAAATCGGATTGAGCGACCCAATGGCGCTCGATAATGGGGTACCTCGCGCTTTGCACTCGGACATTTATTCTTTGCATTTGGAATTCTTAAATAAAACTTTATCAAAAAGATTTTTTTAAATGGCAGTATTTATATACATCTTCATATTCTGAATTGTCTACTTAATTATGTGTAGTAAAAGCTTAAGTTTCTCAAACAGACAGACATTTGTAAACAGGTTTTGTTGAATCTTTTTTTATCTCGTAACTTTCGTCGTTTTCCACGCATTTTTATTTTATTTTTTATTTTTAATGTTATTCTTTACAAATAAAATAAAAAGTACGCATCCTATCAAGAAGTGATACTTAACAAAATTGTAGATCTTTTTTGGGATAACAGTTATTGTTAATACATCTTTTTTCGTATCCTACATTGTTTGTCCACAAAATGGAATTTTTTATTATTTTCTGTGCAATCGAAATTTAAATTTTCGATTTTTTTAGAAAATATAGAAATTTGTTATCATAATGGTTAACTAACTTGTCTTCCGTTTAGGACCTGAAAAGAGTGCGCCAAAGATGGATTTGATCCGTTCTTTTTTTCGAAAGTTATCGTGTTTACGGACGGACGGCCGGACGGACAAACAGGCAGACAGACGCCATCGTAAAAACCTTATTTTCGGATTCAGGGGGTCTCGAAACGTGGAGATCCAAAAATCGCGGTTTTCGGTATTTTTACGCCTATTTTTGCCTTTTTCGAAAAAAATATGAGCCAACTGAGTTATTTGGATCCTTGCTTTGGATACAGCAACCCAAAAACATATAGATATGCTGGTGTGGTTCGCCGGGCAGACCACTTTTTTTCGCATGCCAGTGTCATTACTATTATTATACGAGTAAGCCGGTAAGCGTGACTCACTCGATAAGGAAGTGATAAATGGAGGGGCGATATAGATTTTTCGATTGATCAAGAATTCAGATAACTTCAATTAATAGTTAATACCAGACCTTCATTTAATACATTTTACTATTTTTGTTGGTAATTTTAGAAATCATCAAAAATAATATGTGATAGCTTTTATGTAGCCTTGATTTTTTGCGAAAAGTCTTCCCTTTAATAATAAGCTTAAAAAATAATCATACGTTTGTGGATCGAATGACATGAATAGGAAGCAATATTTACATGCGAAAAGGACCTTTACAATTTTTCGACAGTGACTTCGACGTGAATAAGGTATTTTGTTGGCTTGAGAAGAATTTGCGATCTGGTATTAACGCAATTTCCTGGAGAAGAACGCCTCCACAGGTCCAGACAAGACTGCTACGAGATTTTAAGAGTCCCAGTGAGGTCGTAGAAGAGGGACTTTCATGAGACCCCGATCCAACAGTAAATCACTGAAGCGAACGTTTACGGGGGTTTTTGGGAATGTTGAACAAACAATTGACGGCTAATAAAGCCACGTCCACACCACAGGGCGCCACGTGGGAAGATATCAGATTAACCGTGAATGGACATTTAGAAACGCTTCCACAATCAAAAAACAATTTGCATACTTACTTTTCATTATTTTATTTCCCTGCTAATAACCGACGCCAAATTAATGAGGGTTTTGGCATATTTTGGTTCATATTTACATCTTCTATTTTTCATAAATCTTTTAGATTATATTATTGTGCAACAGACCAAGCTGCCGTCAGTTATGGATCAAAATACTTGAATTTTTTATACTTTACCAAAAATCAGGAAATATACTTTAATTTTATTGTGCTATACAATAGAACTTTTCTTGGAGATTGTATGAGGATATCTTACAATTACCATTAAAAATACTCACTTTCAGTTATCCTAGTAATCTAAATTTGACATATATTTTCCCCGTCGATAGGGTGATTATGATTAAAAATGTTTTTTACCAAGAAAAATATGAAAACAATTTTATGAGTGGCATTGAACATATAGAAATTTTTTCTTGGCACTATAAAGTTATCTATCAAATAATTTTAAAACAAGAGCTTTACAGATAATCATACACAACATATGCTATTTCTAGAACTCACCCGAATAAAAATTCGTCGACTTGAGTTCGACTTGCATTGCCCCCAATCAAGACATGCTGAAGTCGAAAAGTTCGACTTGAGCATGTCTCAGTTTTTATGCCTTGAAGACATAAATTGATCTCTTGAGTCGTATTTTTAAGACTCCAACAGTCATAAAAGCTTATATTTCTTCATGGTTAAACATTCTTGTATATTTTTATGCAATATACATATACATATAAATAAATTCAACTTATTTACGGATTGTTATTTGTATTACACTTGTTTGACGTTGATACCGAAAATGTTGTTTGTTTTTACGTATTTCTAACGGCTTAGGAGATCCTTCTGGAAAGTTACAATTTTTTTTTTTGAGAAAATTTGTAAGGGTTATACTTGTTCAGACCCACCGATTCTGAAATTTTTAATTAAAAATAAATAATTTAATAATTACAAAGTTTTCATTCATCAATTTTAATCTCATAAATGAGCCAAAAAAGGTTCGATAATTTTAGCCAAACAAGGCTCGTCTTGAGTCAAGGAAACGACGTCTTAGCCAAGACAAGGCTCGACTTAAGATAAGTAAACGCCGTTTTACCTATCGTGTCTATAAAAGTAAGACGAAGGCCGATGTCACGCAGCAAGACATCGATGTCTTGGATACAAACTCAAGACATAACCAAGTTGAACTCAAGTCGAAGCATTTTTACTCGGGCATAGCCTCGGAATATTATGAAGCGCGGTGTAAGGGAGGCTTGCTTAGTGAAGGCAAGTAAAGCCCGAAACCGTGCTCAACTCGAGAGTTAAACGTTTACATTTCTCTTAAAGAAACTACTGAGATAAATAATGTCATCCAAAATAAAAAGATACTTAAGTGACATTTTTGTTCAGGTCGGTTTTTTCATTGCCAAGTATAAAAAAAAATAGCTCTAAACCACAAAGTCACTGACGTATTTTCTTGCCTCAGGGCGTAGACAGTAGAATAGAAAGAGCATCTTTTGTTTCTTAAATATGTTATTTTTCAACAAAAATAAGGCTACACTTATATTACCATTTTAAGAAGAAAAACCTTTCACGAACCAATGAGTATTTAAAATTAATTTTACGGTTCCCGTATAAAAATCGAAAAAAGGATCCTGTCGGACAGTCCCAATCTTAAACGGGCGCCGGCCGGGGAAACTGGCTGGTATCCGACTAAATACGTCGCGGTAAACTGGTTCAATTCGAGCTTAAATATCGGCCTGGACGCTATCGTGTAATCCAGCCACAGCATGGTCAAAAAATGTTGCGCAAGGTGACAAATTAAAGGCTTATCTTAGAGAATACGGTGAACTCTAAAAGTCAAATCAAGTTAACTACTTCTCGCAAAGAGATTGCGGTAGGCTAGTAGAATTATATCTCTATAAATTAATGCCTCAGGCTTAAGATGTTTGCAGCCCAATATTTCAGAAGGCATTTTTTTAGTGCTGGATTTTAATTTCTATATAGTCTGCACGTGGCTGTTCTGGTATATATTATCAGTCATGAACTCATTTTTGTTAGTCAACCAACTGATCTGATAAAAGCATTGTGCCTAATTTGGCATATTATGCAAAGTCTAGTTCTTACTCCATCATTCACAGACTGGGTTGCAGCCATGTGCATGATAGGGCGACCTACAGCTTAAGGTGGAATCCAAACGACCAGAACCAGAACCTCGCCAGACATCTGAGATTATGACGTCTGAATTCGAAATTTGAGAAAAGAATAAAAATGATAACAATTTTACTGTTGCAAATTGCAGAATCGATAACAGTTTTATTCAATAAGTTAAAACACTGGTAAACGTTAAATATTGCTTGTTTTGAGAACTTAAATAAGCTAATTTCTGTTTTATTGTCCCAATAAATATTTAAATAATTATTTTCCAATATTAATTCATCTATTATCCGTAGTAAGGTTTTTATAATATACTCTCTCTTTAAGAAATCCGTTAGAACTGCAAAAAGTATCCCGACTAGTGCCCGGTTGGCTCCCGTTCATGAAAGCTATCCAGTAAAAATGCTTCAACTTGAGTTCGACTTGGTTATGTCTTGAGTTTATCTCCAAGACATCGATGTCTGACTGCATCATAAAACTGAGTCGAGACATCGGTCTTCGTCTTACTTTTATAGCTACGACGGGTAAAACGGCGTTTACTTGTCTTAAGTCGAGCCTTGTCTTGGCTAAGACGACGTTTCCTTGAATCAAGACGAGCCTTGCCTGAACGAGTATAACCCTTAAAAATTTTCTCCAAAAAAATAAAAATTGTAACTTTCTAGAAGGATCTCATAAGCCGTTAGAAATACGTAAAAACTAACATTTTCGGTATCGCTGTCAAA
>NC_046658.1:46766811-46788558 GCF_010883055.1 Belonocnema kinseyi | reverse complement strand
CAAGATTGTTTAACCATTAACAAAGATTAGCTTTTATGACTGTTAGAAATAACCTTTTTGTGAAGGCAGTACGCTCGAAGTTATAAACCGCACGTGTTGGAGTCATAAAAATACGACTCAAGAGATTAACTAATGTCTTCAGACATAAAAACTTGTCTCCAAGACATAAATTAAAGTCTGGCTTCGTCTCGAAACTGAGACATGCTCAAGTCGAACTTTTCGACTTCAGCATGTCTTGATTGGGAGCAATTCAAGTTAAACTCAAGTCGAAGCATTTTTATTCGAGATGGTTGCTCCGGACAGTAACTGGCCGGCTGTCGAATTAGTGATTTGAGACAAACGTACTCCAGTTCGCTGCCGACTAAGAAACCTAATCAAAGGTAGTCCAGCCGAGATCAGACTATAATATTTTTATAGTAGGGCCAATCGGGCCAATTTCCGAATGGGTTGTTAAAAAGAATTTCTTTAAGCCTTCATATAAGTTTTGACCTAATAAAGAGACTCAGGTTTCTTTACTTGATCTGAATAAGGTCAATTTTCCTCTTTCTATAGCCACTAAGAAATTTTTTTTGTCAACATTTTTTTCTAGTCTCGAATTTTTGTTCTAAAAATTGAATTTTTGCATTTTTCTCACAAAAAGCAATAGATTCAACAAAATGATAAAGAAACAGTTTGCTTTTTTGTCAAATTTCTTTAAAAAGTACCTCTGTTTTCTTATGATATATAATGTATCGTTTGCCAAAAAAAATCAATTTACAGACACGAAATTCTCTCGTGAGCAAAAAAATTAGTGTTTATACGTCCAGGCACAAGCCCCCACCCTCGTCTCTTTTCAAATCCTAACGTTTAGACCCGACCCTGTGCTAAATGTAGATAAACATATGTATACTGTCCGAGCGTTTAGACTCGGCCTGCATTAACCTTACAGAATGTCTTCTTCAAATAAGCAAGAATGAAAAAATAGATTAAGTAAAATGATAAGTTATTTTTAAATTAAACTTTATATTCTTGGCGAAATTTAAAAAATTGGAAAGTGTATTTTGCGTGAATTGTAAACTTGTATATTATGCACCTAGCTTCAAAAGTTGGACTTTTTCATCCAGTGTATGTTCTTATAGCACGAGTTCTGATGAGCACGCACGATTTGTATATATGACGGAATTATAGAAACTTTATTTTTATTTCAACGCGAGTTCAGGTAATTTTGAAAACTTACGGAGATTTTTTATATTTATAATTTACCAACAATGTTAAAACTTCTGCAATTTTTCGAAAATTTTTGTTTGAAAAATTACGAAAATTCATGAACTTTTGAAAAATTATAAAACTATTTAAATTTATCAAATTTTTATAGTAATATATCGTTAATTTATGGTAACTTATTGCTTGGAGTAAATTAAATTTTCCAAAAACAATATCTAGATGCGATTAACTGATCTTTTAATAATTTTATTTATTCATCTCTGACGTTACTTTTTAGTCTTTTTACAAACTAGAGAGTGAAAAGTACTTTTCAGTCCCTAGGGTTTGAAAAGTATTAGTTTCTCACCCACTCATGGACATTAAAAAGGATTGAAGTCATACATATACGTTACGAAAAATATCTAAACTATATACTAGTTGCGTACGTCACTTGAATACCTAATAATCATTTAAAGCTCCTCATTGAATAATAACAAGAACTTATTAAAGATTCTTTTACAAAACAATGAAATAAAATAAAGATAAGATTTGAAGAGAGGTGAAGGTGAAAATAATGAAAGGACCAAGGAAAGAGGTGAAGGAAAAGAGTAAAGAAAAAGGATGAAGCGAATATGAAGTAGGAGAGTAAGGAGGGAGGAACAAATGAGTACGATGAGTTACGGCTCACGTAAATCTCGAGCTAATGGCTGCCTAAACGCAAAACCTGCTGGCTCGACCGAACCTCCCCACGACCGAGAAATTTAATAATCCAACTAATGGGTTCGCGTTCGCTGATTATAGATATACATGTACCCCACACCCTGAAATAAAAAAAGAAAGAAATAGGTTTATAAAAAAAGCGGAAGGACCTTAAACTCTAGAAGCATATCTAATCGAACAACAGAGGAATCTTGTTTTCACGTCCATTAAAAATCCTATGGTGGTCAACGTGTTAATCTTTCATGACGAGCGAATCTAAATTACGAAATCAAATACATTAATTGTTATTTTTGAAATAGTAATCGAATAATTATTCGTTTTTAGTGTTTCATAGCCCCGGGCAGTAACACTTACAGTTATAAAGTAACTTTTCATACGAATATCCATAAATTTTATTTTGCTCGTGAAGATGTCATACGAATTTTAATTAGTATGATTTTCTATCTCGCGTGGAAAAATTGAGTGGCGCTGAACTGTTACTGCCTAGCCCACCTTGAGTCGGCATTGGTGCGCCACACGCTGACTGTCCAGTGGCTATACTGGGATGTAACGCTCGGATCGACTAGCTTCTAGACAGATAGTCTATTTTGATAAAAATAATAATTAAATAATATAATTATTTTTATTACATAGAAGTCTAATATATAACTTTTGCAGTTAATTAAAAATATACAAGAAAAAGCTTAATGGTGTAATACTAAAAAAGTTTCAGGTTAAGAGGTGACATATAAGATTTTGATATTATTTTATTGAAAAATACCTTTTAATTAAGAATAATAAATAATAATTATTTTGGACCCAATCGGGGCCAGGCCGGGTTATCTGGATCGCCCAATTTGGGCCAAATTCTACCCCATTGGGCCTCGGTCAGATCCATATTGGAATTTCTGCCCGTGTAGACATCAGAAAGGTCTCAATGACACACGTTGAAAAACTAGATCGTGCCAGTGTATCGCCAGGCTAGTATTGTGTGATTAGACAGGCTAAAAAAACTGTACTAGCTTTAACATGATTCTAGATTGCCACGAAATTTTTCTACCAGGGATTATTCAAATCTGTAGTTTTCCTATAAATAACCCCAGATGAGAAGATCTTAATGGATCTCAAAACATGTGGGACCCCTAGTGAATAAAAAAGACGGATAAATAATAAAGAAAAGAGAAAGCGAGGTGGTTTGATTGTCTCTTTTCATCTTTCCTCCCTCTTTTTTCCTTTGTTATATATGTAACTGTCTCTGAAAAGCCTATTAAACTGCTGTTTAAAAATATCCTTACCTCATTTTAACTTCTTTTGTGAAATTGCGTTGACAAAATTGATATTCTTGAATATATGTTTTTCAAAAACTGATTTTTTTTTTAAATACTACGTTTTAAGTATTCTTGTATAATTTCGTTATACAATTTGATGTTTTTAAGTTCATGTTTATAAAAAAATTTATCTCCAAATACGTAAGTTACGGTTTGGGATAGATAGTGATGGTAAACATGGGGCGAGGAAGTAGGAAAGAGATGGGGGTTTAGGGGAACGAGGAAAGTGATAATAGGGAAGTGAGGGTGATTAGGAGTAAGGAAATGAGAATAAATAGTTGAAAAAAGTAGGGGATCTACATTAAAGGATGGGGAGGGGAAGTGGTTGAAGTGAGGAGAGGGAAAGTAAAGTAGGGATAAGTAGGTAGAGGAAGGAGAATTATTGGAAGGTAGATGAATGAGGCGGAATAAATGTGAGTGGGTGAGGGAAATTATACAAAAAAGGGGCTGATTAACATTAAATTTTAGTATGATGAATGATTATCAATTAACGATCAATTTATTTAGCATAATGTTTCCTAATATTATCAGGTATTTTACCGCGTGTCCGATATCCATCTGCCTTTTAGAGGATCCAAAGAACTTCAACAATCACGGAATCACCTGGAGGAGATCATTACCTTGTCAGATGGCGTCAGACCTCCGTCTCTTGAAACTTTCTGTCTATTTGTTCCCTTTTCAAAACAGAATTTGGACAAAACTCGGTGTAATAAATATAGTGGCATTCCGGAAACCATACGCCTCTTAATGAACCTTTTAGACCGTTATTAATTTATAAATTATGACAATCTTGTCTCGCATTTAATGAACCTGACGTTTTATGCCATCCGTTAATTTTCTACCGCCACCTACTAACCCCATGGGTTTCGATTTTTCTCAAACTGGTTCGGCCTTTTACTGCATTTAAGAACCAACAAAAATCATCTTGAATTTTCAAAACTTTTTTGAAGGAGACATTGTAAAAAAGATACAATATTTTTATCCTGTGGGACTTAAAGTGGAATAAAGAGCTAGTTTAAATTACAGACACCTTAGTCATCAGAAAAAAGTTAATACCGACTTTATTTTGAATCAGACAGGCAGCCAATGCGTTAGTAATATAATAATTTGCCACTGAAATAAGTCATTTTTCAAAGGGAATAAGACAATACGTTCTTATTGATTTGCCGACCAAAAATTTTGCTGAAAAAGTTATAAGTACATTTGAATTTTTCTAATATAAAACGCGAATTATCAAAAAATGGTCAACACTTTACATGAAAGTATGATAGTTTTAATTTTAATATAAGTATTTTTATGCGTCTTCATATTCTGAATTGTCTACTTAATTAAGTATGGTCAAAGATTACTCGCCCTGCGCGCTCGATTTCCGACTGAAATTTGAAAACACGTATTGTTGAATCTTTTTTTTCGTAACTTTCGTCGTTTTTCCACAGATTCTTTTATTTCTTTTATTTTTAATGTTATTTTCACGAATAAAACAAAAAGTACGCTTCCTCTCAGGAAGTGATTCTTAACGAATTTGTAGATCTTTTTTGGGATAACAATTTTTGTTAATTCATTTTTTTTCATATCCTACATAGTTTGGTCACAAAATGGAATTTCGGAATTTCCATTATTTATTGTGCAATCAAAAATTAAATTTTCGATCTTCCAAGAAAATCCACAAATTTGTTTTGATAATTTTGTAAGGCTTTCAAAAAACAATGTTTTTCTTCTCTTGACTTTTTTTCATATCGTGCGTTTTTTGGCTTAAAATTTGGATTTTCGGTTAATTAAAAAAATTTTGAAAATGCTCTAAGTTTAAGAATTTTTTTATTGAAAAAAGTCAGTAGGATAAATTGTTGGCCCTACTTAATACTATGAATATCCGTACATAGAATTTGAAATTCAGAAAAAAGTGGTCTCAAAAATTTTTAAAGTGCGCTCACTTTTTGAATTTTCATCAAAATGGCTGGTTAACGAACTCGTCCTTTCTTCTAGGACCTAAAAGAAGTGTGCCAAAGATGGATTTGATGCGTTCATTTTTTCGAGAGTTGTGGTGTTTCAGAGAGACAGGCTGACAGACGCCATCGTAAAAACATGATTTTCGGATTGCGGAGGTCTCGAAACGTGCAGATCCGTTGAAAAACTGTGGTGTCAAATTTCGGACAATTCTAATACTTTTTCAATCATAAATGATAAGAAAGTAAAAATTGGGGTTAAAAAAAAGATATAGAAAAATATCTCTTGTCATTCTCGTTTTCAATTTTAAAAATTCAAATACTTCAGGCTTTAGAAAGTTTTCGTGCTAAAAATAAGATGTCTGCATAGATAAAATTTCTATGATTCGTAAAATAAAAATGATATTACTGATTATATAGTTTTGAATAAAAATCAGAATTTATAATTTAAAAATTTTGAATTAGTAAAAAACTTGTGTTTCTTATTTATTTTAAAAATTTGAAAGAGTTGCACGCAATTTTAGCTGGAAATGAATAAGTTATAAATTATTAAAATTCCAAGTGTTTTTAATAGTTATTGAGGATCTACAGCAAGAAAAAATGTAATTAAACAGCCTATTGTTAAAATAATTATCTTCGATATTTTTAGCTTCTTTTATTACAGAAATTTCTCGTCATTACTATCTTATGTTAAGTTATTTAAAATATTAATATGCAGAAGTTACAAAAAAAAGGAATCAGTTACAGTTACCGTCAGAGAATAGTACAGTTTTTTTTTCTTTTGAGAAACAGTATTCAATAGCCTGAAGTAAGATTAATTATTATTATTATGATTATTATTATTATAAAACATTTCTGTGTTGAAATGTTGTCATAGGCTTATACTGCCCAACATGTCGAAGGCATTTTTGGTTAGAGTTGGATTTTTTATTTAATCATTTTTGCACGGGGCTGTCCCGGTATATATCATCAGTCACGGACACATCTTTTTAATGCAATCAAGTGATCTAATAAAAGCAGTCTGCCCAGACATATTGGACAAAGCCTGGTCTTACCCCATCATTGACGGACTGGGTTGCAGTCAAGTACACGATAGGGGGGGGGGGCTTCAGCTTAAGGTGGGTTCTGAACAACCAGAACCTCAGTAAAGGTACATTGAAAAATTTCCAGAGGTATCGGCTCAGGGATCGAACCCCGGACATTTGAGGTAAAGTCCGAGTGTCTAACCAACTGTGTCTAATTATTATTAAAAAACATTTCTGTGGCGAAATGCTATTATTAAATTTAATGTAATTAATTAAATTAAATTTTATTATAAATTATTATTATTATTATTATTATTACAACATTAAACCGTTTCCCTTTCATGATAGGCGTGACTCACTCGGTGGGGAAAGGAGTAGTGTGAGGAAGGGATATACAAATTTTAGATTGATCTAAAATTCTCGTGTTATTTATTTAAATGACGCGTTCGTTCAGCAACATTGCTCCGACTCACAAAGTCGTTATGTAAGGTTCCCCACTTCGGCCCATTAGTATCCAAGGTCTTTTGTTTCAGGCGTCCTTCACTCTACTGGCATTCTTTTTATTAACTATTCTTCGCCATATTTTTCTGTCCTGGCATACTTCTCTAGCTTCTTTTACGTCCATGCATTTTTGCATGCAGGCTCTCGTGTTTCGGTGGCTTCTTATGTCTCTTCTAACTAGGGGCTCATTCACATATTCTAACCATTCTATCCGTTGTCTTCATTAATAGTTCTTGTAAAGCTACAAATATTTTTGATCAGAAGTGAAGGCTGGTAGTACAGAATTATAGATGAATAACATTTTTATAGAAACTGAGTTTATTGCTAAAAAATTCTTAAAAAATCGAATACACATTGTGGTAAAAGTATGTTTTCAAAGGATCATATTTTGATACAATAATTTGAAAACAAATTTACAAAATGTTTAGTTAAAACTGATGTGAAATTGTAAAGTTATTATAATATCTTTCAACATTTAAGCATTGATATTTCTTGAAATTATTATAATATAATGAAAAAGTTGGTTTTATTGTTTCAATCAAATATTTTTTAATCGCCTTTAGCAGTTCCATATCTCGGCAGCAGGTTCCTATTTTTTAAATATTAGAATTGGTTTTTTAAGTACCATGCAAAGCCGATTTTGACAACCCATGATTTTGACATACATTTTCTCGAACTACCAAATTTTTTTTAATGCAAATTTTTTGCCGTCAATTGGGCAAAAATTTATTTGGGAGTAGTCCTTTATTTAATTTTCAAATAGTGAATTCGATTTTACAGATTTTTTTTTGCTCTTCTAAAGAAATCCAATTTTGCTGGCCACCTATAGTTCTGTACGGCCACCCTTCAATTCATTTTTTAAGTCTTATAAACTGAAAATAAAATGTTTATGCAGTTATAAAATTTTAAAAGGAAACTTGAAGGTAATTCAATCTGCAAGGTTTCCAAATTCGTTTAAAATTCTAAAAGCTTAAAATAAGAGAATATTGAATGTTTCAAATGGAAGCTGATTATTTTGATTTTTCTAATTTTAATAGGTGAATTATAATTTAATAGAATTTAATTTAATAGCTTCATGTATAAGCTAAATTTAGAAATATTTTCATCTTAATTTAAAGATTTATTGTTGATACAGTACAATGAAGATTTTTGCTATCTATCCAGCATCTTATATATTTGAAACGGGCACGAACCACTTAGTTGAAG
Organism: Belonocnema kinseyi; assembly: GCF_010883055.1. Lineage (NCBI taxonomy): Eukaryota > Metazoa > Arthropoda > Insecta > Hymenoptera > Cynipidae > Belonocnema > Belonocnema kinseyi. The sequence continues at coordinate 46,780,674 of NC_046658.1, read as the reverse complement.
TGCTATTTAAAAATTTTACCAAATCCATCCAATATTTTTAAATGACGCTTGTTCAGAAAAATAAGGATCGTAGAATGTGCAAGTAAACAAGACTGAGTCTGAAGAAAGATATCCAGCAGGTAATTTCCAGCGCTATCTTGCTGGACGCAGATTATTGGCGAGGCAGGATAAAATTGTGGACACGAAAATGTTATCAATATGGCTACCGGAGTTTGGAAACAGGTATCAGGCGATAAAGTATGGATGTAGCTGGTACCAGACAGATACACGGAAAAGACATTAATGGTCCTGTAATGCAGTAAGACATTATCACCTTTCACAAATGCAGCATATTTATTGCAATTCTTAATATCTTCCTGAAACTGAATTAAATTAACACCTCCTAAACTAATTGCTTCATATCGTCCGTGAAAAATTCTTGGTAACTGTTTAATTAATTTAAAGCAAGAATAATGTTAAATCATGCCGATCTAAAATGTATAACCCAAGGTTGTTCCAATTTGTACTCGCAATTATTCGACTTTCGATTTTTAGTGATCGATCGCCCCCAATTTGTTTGTTTTCTGTAAAAGAAATTCCCTTTTTTTATCAATGCGGTCAGCATTAACTTGCGTTCCCAGGTTTTTGAAATTTAAATTTGGTTTTTATTAGTAAAAGCTTGGTTTATAAAAGAATGGAAAAAAGAAGTACTTGCTATTAACTTTTTGTAAATATAAAATTAGACACCTCTTCAGAAATATTTAAAGAATAATTTCCGTGCAATAAATTTTAATTTTGAACCCATTCCCCAACACTCTTGCTGTCTTCCAAAAAATTTCCCGAAAAATGCAAAACAGCAGTTTAATACATAAATTGATAATTCAGGCTAAGGTCGGTATTTTTTCACGTATTTCCAACAACTTTTGAATTGTTTAAAAGATTATTATTTATTCACTTAAATTTGTTTTCTCCTTGCAAATCGTAAATATTGACTAAATTCTGAAATTAATACAAAAAAGGAAATTTTAGCGCAGTCGATGGGAACGTATGAAAATCGAGAAAATTCGCGAAAACTTTGGAGAAATTTACATATTTGCTCATCAATTGCTAAGCTGCATAAGCCTCGTGATATCCTTAGTATCCAGCACAAACACACCATAATTCTTTCGGTCTTAGCCCTGATTTTTAATCGAAAAATATACTTCTCGTTTCAATTTGGTATATTTGGAAGTATTCTTTAAACAATGAATAATACAAATGATAGAGAATTCTCAGAACCAATTCATACTTTGGTTGACGAAAGGCATGCATCTAGTAAAGTTTAAGGTGATAAATGGAGTCTGGGTGTTTGGAATGTTATGAATACACAGGCCCACAAAAAAAACGTTGTCTGCACGAGACAAGCGACTAGGCTATCCTTATGGATTTTGAGTCGCTGAATCCGAATATGGCTTCAGAATTGGTCTCTACACGTCTCAGTTTTCCCCTAGATGCAAAAAGTAGGGAAAAGCCTAGGAATTTTCTCGTCATATAAGCCATACAAAAAATTTGTCTGAACGAGACAAGTAATTAGATCACCCTAATGGATTTTGAGCCGCTGAATCAAAATATGGCATAAGAATTTATACTACAGGTCTCAGTTTTCCCCTAGATGCTGTAAATAGGGGAAATGTGGCCATTCTGGGCATTCGTTTGATAATACCAGTATACAGAAGAATAAATGTACTGGTGTTAAATTCTTATATGATGTGAGTTTTATATATCAAATTCAAACACAAAAATTGCTCAGTGTGCTTGTCGTTTCCCCTAGCCAGAATAAATCCACGGAAATGAAAGGTCTTGCGCATGTTATACTGACTTATAAAGCAAAAAATAAGACAAATTCTATTTCTTCTGCAGTTTTGCGCTCTTAGTATAAATTTGACCAATAATTTTTGCGAGCTTTTACCATTTTCTTCCTATATGCGAATAGTACGGAAACGCTTAAGGATTTTCTGGTCACAGAGGGCATACAAAAAATTTGCCTCCACGAAACAAGTGACTAGACTACCCTTATGGATTTTAAGCCGCTGAATCAAATATGGCCTTAGAACTTCTCGTAAACGTCTCAGTTTTCCCCTAGATGCAGAAAATAGGCAAAACCCTAAAGATATTCTGGACGTTAATTTGATAATACCAGTATACGCGAAAATAGACAGATGGATGTTATATTTTGAAGTTTCGCGACTTATAAGCCCTTAATTTGTTCACAGAAATTCTCTTGTGTGCCTTATGTTTCCCCTATCTTGGGTGATTCTAGGGAAATTGAAATTACTTCTCATGTTATATAGATTTGTACGGGAAAAAAAAATGTTAAATCCTTTGCAGTAGTGCGTTTTTAATCTAAATACGAACCTCAAATTTTTCAGGTTTGTTCTATTTTCTCTCTAGATGCAAAATGTATGGGAAAGCCTAGGGAATTTCTGGTCACACAAGCCTACCAAAAAAAATTGTCTACACGGGACAAGCGACTGATTTCGCACGAAAATCTGTAAAAGATATTAGGCTTTTGTTATTTTTTTCCATGCAAATCTATATAATCTGAAAAGCCCTTTAATTTCCCTAAAATTACGTAAGCTATGGAAATGGAAGGCACACTACAGAACTTCTGTGTACAAATTAAGTCTCTACAAGTCGTTGCACTTAAGAATATAATATCGATGTGCCTATTTTTGCGTATACTGCTATTATCAAAATAAAGTGCAAGTTATCCCTAGGGTTTTCCTTATTTTCTGCATCTAGGGGAAAACTGAGACGCGCAAGATGAATTGTGAGGCCAGATTCGGATTCAGTGGCTCAAAATCTATAAGGGTAGCCTAGTCAATTGTCTCGTGCAGACAAATTTTTTGTGTGGTCTATGTGACCAGAAATCCGTAAACTTTTCCGTACTTTTTGCATCTAGGGGAAAATTCAGACGCGTAGGAGAAATTCTGAGGCCAGATTTGGTTTTAGCAGCTCAAAATTCACAAGTTTAACCTAGTCACTTGTCTCGTGTAGACAATTTTTTTGTATGGCCTTTGTGACCAGAAATTCCTTAATTTTTACTTACTTTTTGTATCTGGGGGAAACCTGACACGTCTAGGAGAAATTCTGAGGCCAGATTTGAATTCAGCGGCTCAAAATTCATAAGCGTAGCCTAGTCACTTGTCTCGTGCAGACAGATTTTTTGTATGGCCTATGTGACGAGAAAATCCCTAGGCTTTTCCCTACTTTTTGCATCTAGGGGAAAAACTCAGATTTGTAGGACAAATTCTGAGGACATATTCGGATTTAGCGACTCAAAATATATAAGGTTAGCCTAGTCACTTGTCTCGTGCAGACAAATATTTTTTTGTAGGCCTGTGTTCTTTATCATAGCGTACTACGCGCAACACTGAAGCTGTTGTTGCGGATGAAAGACTGAGGCATCCAGTAAAAGGTACAAGGGTCATGGAGAGGTTCTAAATGTGGAACATCATTTCTCTTAGTATCAAAAATTGACTCACGTCAATGATGGAGGAGGAAGAGAATTAAAAGACGAAAGACGCGAATGAAGATAGGGAATTTCCAGCAAGCGGAATTGCGAATAGATTTTCAGTATAAGATGAAATTCGCATAGTCGTTAACGAACAGAAAGAAGCGTATCTAAGAAGGCTTCAATATTACAGATCTTGGCGCTGATAAAAGCGTTAGCATCGTCAATCATTATAGGGGAAAAATGTACAAATGTTATTTAAAGGAAGCTAAAGTAAAATTCAAGCACAGTAAAAAAACAAAGGATCAGTTTTGTTGCAGAGTATTTTTTCTCCAACGATCATTTCACTCACGAGATCATAATGCTCTGTGCATTCAGATCAATTTGATATTACGTTTTGGTTAATTTTTCAGACTAAACAAAATGTCTTCCAGTTCTTAACCCATGTGTCATAACATGGGTTATGACAAAAACGGTTTTGAAGAAAATAAGACATTATTATGGAAGAAATGAAGTAGGAGTACAGAGTCAGTCGGAATTAGAAATAGAAATTGTGAAATGGAATGCGATACTGATGAAATGAAAACACTTGAAAAAATATTTTAAAAAATTATTAGGTGGTGAAGCTATAGAGCACCAGACCTGGGACGAAGAAAAAAATACTTTGGACACCCCGGATATATGCGAGGAATATCATGCACGAAGCATATATTAAGCTTGAGATAAATCACAGAATAAATTTTGAGGGTTAATAAAAGAGTTTTCTGTGCATTTGTTGACCTAGAAAAAGCGTTTGAAAATATGGATATAAGTAAGATTTGGGATGTCCTAAAATAATACGAAATCAATGATTGGCTCCTAAAAGCATTAAAGGCAATATATGCAGGTTCTATAAAGCGAGTGTGACGGTATATGGGCAATTCAGTGACTGGTTCGATATTAGGCAACGAGTTAGGCATGGATGCATTATATTCTCTTAGCTGTTTATTATATTCATGGATAAATGGCTAAGAATGATCCTCTTCGACAAAGAAGGTGTGGATATCAGCACATTGAAGATGCGTGGGATAGAGCTTCCAAACGATAATTATGTTGTGGCAGAGTTAATCGAAGGCTCGCGAAGAATGCTGAAAAGACAAAGTACTAGCGTAAAGAACAATGCAACACTGTTGCGACCCAGGTTGCTGATTAATCTCTCTAGCGATTACCCCAAATAAAGAGCCTCACTCAGAAAGTCATCATGTAAAGCTCCCCATTATCTAAGGTATCTAAGTATCTAAGGTCTTTTGTTTCAGGCGTCGTTCACTCCACTGACAATCTTCGTCATGCATTCCTCAGAAACTATTTGTCGCCACTTTTTTCCTGTCTTGGCATACCTCTCTTGCTTCCCTTACATCTGTGCATTTTCTCATGCAAGCTCTTGTGCTTCAATGGCTTTTTATTTGTATTCAAATTAGGGTATCATTTGCGCATTCTAGCCATTCTTTTCGCAGTCTCCCTCTGGGCATACTGCTATTTACTTTACCTTAAAGCATTTGTTTTATCAGTTGTTTCTCTGGCATTCTCTGAACAAGCCTCAACCCTGTTAACGAATTTCTTTCGTATATGTCAGCTAGTGTCTCTACTACACCACATTCTTTGAGGATTATCTCATTACTTACTTTGTCAATCAGTGTTTTGCGGTACTTCATGCGTAGGAATTTCCTGTTAATCGCGTTAATTTTACTCTTGCAGCATTATTGTTGAAGTGATACCTCACTGAAGTCGAAAATATTCCGATTATGTTCAAATCCACGTATTTTATAGTACTCTTGGTCCTTAAGTCATGTTGTAGATTTCAAAGCCTTAGGCTTAGAGAAATGAGTTGCCTGATGGCAGAGGGCCCAAGTTTTTAGCTTTTGGCTATGTACGCTGAAGGTCAAGTGTGAATAAGTCCGCTTGGGCATCTTCGATTTAAAAGAAATATGGGTGTTTTAAAAAGCCCTTTTCATGCACTTTAAGATGATTACAATTATTTTTTTCCAATAAAAATGAAACCTAGATTTATCGAAATTAAAGATTAAAATCGATTTTTAATGAATGCCGACATCATCCATTTTTTTTTAATAGCCTGTAAAAAATCAACTTAAATATGAACATTAGTTGAACCTTTTCTTCGGTCTATATTGAAAACTCTGTACTTAATATTTAACATAACCCAAGTTTATTCTCCTATCACCATTACCTGCTTGTCCGTCATGTGACTATCGTCGGTTCGCTCAAGTGTTTTAAAATATAACCTTAATTATTGAGAGCCTCTTTTCTTTTTTTGAGGTTTTTTCCAAATTAAAAAATTATGTGTTTCGGAAATTATTTCAAGCCGTCTCACTTTCATTCATCGAACTACAATTTTTTTATGTCCGAAAATCGTATATAAGGTAAATTGACTTTTTTCATAATATAATTTTCTCTACGACAAAGTTAATTTTTTAAATTAGCTAATTTTTATAATAATTTTGTATCAGGTATTGCCTAAGCATGACCGACAGATTAGGTCGAAAGACCGATCGTAAGACCGAAGAAAAAATTGAACTAACGTTCATATTTAAGTGTACTATTCGGATCGATCGGACAAAGAAATGTTGCTTCTTAATGAGAAGTTTGTTTTAATTTGGTTCAGTCTGTAAACAAGTAGAAATTGAAAATATAACTATCTTTTGGGAACTTCATCTTTTTGTTAGAAAAATTAATTCTTTTCTTTTAAGACTGAAGTGAAATCTTCTTGCTTATGAATCATATGAGGTACGAAAATCGACATACAAAAGGGTTCAGAAATCCAAACTAGATTACCCACTACCTCTTTCCGTTGAGAAATACTCTTGTTAGTGGAAAATTTTTTCCATTAAGAATTAAAAATTTGTATTTTTATATTAACTACAGTGGAACTCTTCTATAGCGCCTATTTTGAGGCTGACGGTGGGTGGGATCTAACTCATTTTAGCCAGCTCCGCTTTTGTTTGTTCACGCTTGAGTGCTCGCCTGAGTGACAGCCGTAGACCCGGCGTACCTTGCGCAGCTCCTGTTACACCTACCTATGGCGAGGAATCAATTCTCGGAAGGTCTATAGAAGGGAGGGCTATTGAAGGGATTCACTATATTTGATTGACAATTCATGTGTTTTAGAAAATTTAGCTATGGCATTTTTAATTCACATAAATTCTTTTTTTTTTATTTAAAAATTCATCTGAGAAAATTATCTTTCTTTGTTGAAAATGAATTTTACGGTTGGCATATTTAACTATCTTCTAAAAAATATGTCTCTTTGGCTTGAAAATTCGACTCTTTGCTTGAAAATGAACCTTCATGGTTGAATATTCATTTTTCTTGTTAACAATGCAATAATGTGTTTAACAATGCAACTATTTTGCTAGAGTGATATTTTTTGGTCGAAAAGTTAACTATTGTTAACCCCTGCAATAGCCCTTTCGAGAATTGACGTCGCGCCGCAGGTAGGTATAACTTGAGCGCGGGGTCTGCGCGGGGCTTGTGGTTGTCACTCAGGCGAGCACTTAGGCATGAACAAACACAAGCTGAGCGGGCTATAATGAGTTAGTTCCCACCCTCCGTCAGGCCCAAAATCGGCGCTATATAAAAGTTTCACTGTATTATGTTGAAAGATCGTCCTTTTGGGTTAAAAGCAACTCTCTTAGGCTTAGAAAAGTAATTGTTTTGATGGAAAATTCATCTGTCTTTGTTAATTTGGTTGAAAATGTAACGATCTTCGAAAAAATACTTCTTTTTGTGTTTAGCCAACGTACTTTATGAACAGCCCCTTGCACTCTAACTTACGAAATATAAAATTGCGTTATTTAATCAAAACAGGAAGTTAAAAGTGCCAGATAGTGGACGTTACGTACACAAAAAAGAAAAGTGTTCAAAATGATACCGAAATCCATATCATTTTAAAATGCAACAAACATGATACCGAATTCAAGAGCATTTTGAACGGCCAGAGTGAATGATCAACTTTTCAGATCATAATGATTTGATTTGGGATCATGTATGAAGTGAAATGAATATGGCTAACGTTATTAAAGTAATTAAGCTCATATGCAAGCTTTTTATGGTTTCCGATCGTGCAGTTTACTTGAGAAGTAAAAAAAAAATAACGAAATCCGACATTAGAAAATATCACCTGTTAAGTGTAACTGTCACTCACGTGCGAACTGATATAGTTTTTAGGTTATGTCGTTATGTCTCCGGCCACAAGAATTGGGGGCCATTTTGTTTATTCTGACAAATAAACCAAAAAATAAGATAAAATGCATCCAAATGGGCAGATCATTATGATCTCGAGAGTAAAATTGTCGTTGGAATAAAATGCTCTGCTACAAAGTTGATCCTTTTTTTACTTTGTAACCCATCAGGTCATCAAATACCATTTGATCTTAAATCCTTTGTTGAGATATACAGCTCTTAAAAGAAAGTTGCGTACATCCAGTGGAGCGGATATGTACAATCAGGTAAAGAGGTAAGGTGCGCAGAAAGTAAAAATCCTAATAATCAGTATTACTAATAACGGGTACATTGCAAGGGCGTGCCGCGGGGCTCTAAAAGTCCCGGACAGGTAATAACTCTATCCACTCGCCTTGTTACGCGTTATACGTTCTGTTATATGGGAAACTAACTGTGCCGTCGTAACACCATGCAATTAAGTTAAACAATTGCCTAGACCTCCATAAACAACCCGGGACGTACGTACAAATCATCGCTCGGTCCCACCGTTCCTTGGCGTTCCATCTTTTACGTTCTACTCCTCTCCTCTCATTTTCACCCTTTTAACCGATACCTTAACGGGGCAGAAATGAAATTTTCATATACCTACCTCCTATCACTTTCTTATCTTGAGCTTATCGTTCATAGAACCCCTTACCTAAGGGCTTATCAGTTCGATCAAGCAAAACTTCCTCCGAGTGTAGATCGATATTTTCATACAATCATCCTCGCATCGGTAAATTATTTTCTCTAATTACATCACGTTATATTGTTGCACCGAAGCTGTAATTCATTTTTAATTTACAGACTATATTAACAAAAGTTAGTGCGACAGGTAAAACGAAGCTGTTTTACTTTCCTTGGCTCCGGTCGCGCGCACAAAGTCTTTCTCTCTCGAACTCTGTTTTCTCTCCATCTTGCAATTACTAAGATTATTTATGCTTAATGTTCGGAACTCTGCGATGTAATAAATAAGGATAATGGCTGGGGCCATTAAGTCGATACTCTCAGTGATATTTTCTCACTCGAACCCATCTGCAGCCTTGTTCGCACCCACGGACTTGCAGCGGACATTACTACATAGCATCCGTCAAGTGTCTTCCAATGTTTCGGGAAAAGTTGGTACTAGTTATTCGCCTGAAATATTTTCTTACGCAATATCCAAAAAAATCATGAGCAAATTATTTATATAATAACTTTACCGCATTTCATTCAAATAAGGCATTATCAATTTACGAATTGCAAAGATTTCATGTGTCAGACATTCGCCTACAGTCTCCCCTTCCATTTTTAACCAGAAAAAACAATATAATTCAAGAACTTCAAGATTCCTCGTCTCTCGTTTTCCCCATTTTTCGCCCTGTTCAGCCCCATTTTTCGGTATGGACAAGAATGGGTATTTTTTAATTTCAAAAAAAAAGATAAAGAAGCTCATATCGATGTCCATTGGACTAGTTATTCAAAAGGATTATACTTTTTCATGGTGCAAAATTTCTTCGCCTGACTTTCTTTTATTAGCACAAAAGTCATTTTAGCTATATCTAAAAAAATAGAAGTTGTACTTTTGTTCTCGCAATAAATTATAATGACAGTAACTTATCTGAATCTAGAACAATGTACATTTATTGTAGAATATTTAAATAGCTTTAATGATTTGATCAACTTCAAATTATTTATGATTAAAAATTTTATTTTTCAAGTTGATAATATTCCATGGGTGCAGGGATTCGAACCGTCAAATATGTTTTTCACACGACTAACATGTTGCCCAGAAACAAATTTTCTTATTTACAGGTTCGATTAGAAATGAATAGTCTCAGTTAAAATGAGTGACCTGTTAATTAGTTAAGGCGACACGAATGACCAGTTACCCTGCGGGCAAAAAATTTAGGAACGTAATTGGAACGTCCTAAAAAGGTTTCTTGGACGTACGATCCAAAAGACGTTATTTGTACGATTTAAAAACTGGCCTAAGTCAGAACAAATAACTTTTTTAAAACGTTCTATGTTCGAAACACGTATTTAAAACGTCTCTAGCACATTGCATATTTCTAGAACGTTGTATGGACTAACGTAGGACGTTCTTAAACAATTCTAATGATGTTTTTTAACGTTTGTGCCCACTATTGCATGTAAAAGAATGTAAACAAATACCTATGCCTATTTGTTCAAAAAAGATATCATTTTGAAAAAATTCTATCCTTTTCAACAATATAAGGTACAAAGTTATAAGTATTTCAATTCTGAAGTTTAATAACAAAAAAAAACAGTTCTTTTTTCAAGCTTCTATAAATTTTTAAATAAATTAAAATATTTATCTTTCCTGTTTAAATTCTGGCGTGACTGATCGTTCTCTTTTGAGATTAGCTAAAAACATAAATAAATAAAAAGGTTTTAAAAAATTAACATAATGGTATTTATTTTCTGAAAATATTAAGAACCAATCTTCTTGTTTATTCCAATTTTTGGTTTAATTTACTCATTTGTAAGAAATGCATAAAACTTGCGTAATTTATTGTTTATAAAAGACTAAGATGTAATTTGTTCAGAACTTTTGAAAATGATTAAACTCTTTTGTTAGTATTTTGTTGAGCCTGTCGTTCTGCGTAACAAAAGTGCAAAAATTTAATTATAACCAAAAATTTGCGTGGCTACAAAAATGGTTTTGTACAAAAATAACAACAATAAAAAAGGTGCGGGTGTTGGGAAAATAGGATCTTTACAGATTAGTTAAATTATGCATAGAAAGGGGCTTGTTTATTATAAATACTTGGTTTATACGTAAAATGATGCACTTTCACACCTGGAGCAGAGGCGACAGCCACAGTATGATCGATTTTATTGTTGAGGATGAAAGACTGAGAGAGCTAAATTAACAGATAAATTGATTGAGAGAGGTTTTAAATATGGAACGGATCCATTACCTTTAAATCTAAAAAATTTATTTAGGTCAAGAATCGAAAAGAAAGAGAACCAAAAAGACAAAACAGATGCAAGTGAATATAGAGAATTTTCAGAATTCAGAAAAAATAAAAAAAAAACTTTCGAGCAGAATGATAAAACGCCTGGATAGAACAACTTGGAAGACGCTAATTTACAATAAATATATAAATGGTATTTGTAAAATGTTCCGAGAAAGAGTATATGCCACTGCGATTGTAGTAAGAATGAGTGGAAATGACGAGAGAATTAGGCTAGAAAATTATTATAGGGACGAGAACAGAAAAATAAAAATGCTAATTGAAGAAAGTAAGAAAAAAATCGAAACGGAAAAAAAATGAAAATGGAAAACGCTTTCGAAGAAAATAAGATATTATTTTATTCGCCATTGCGTAAGGAAAAAAAGAAAGGAAGTAGTAATATAGAGTTAGTTGAAATTAGTAATAGCAAGTGTGAAATAAAGGGTATATTATGCGGACGATTTAAAAGACTCTTACAGGAATCATTACATGAAATTATTGGTAAGTGAAACTATGGAGCAGCACAACTGTGGTGTAGAAGACGCTATACGTCGGAAACTGCAGCTGAAAGAATAAGTGTTTCGGAGGTTGGTTATATCATTAAGATCTTAAAGAATGGTAAGGCTGCTGGTATAGATAGCATTCAAGCTTAAATGATTAAATACGGTGGCAAATATATACCTTACAGTCTGAGCGTGTTATAAATTTATGTATCGAGGTGGGGGAAACTCCAGATAGATGGAAAAAAAAAATCAACGGCCCAATATACGAAGAAAGGAAGACAAAAGCAACTGCAATAATTATAAAGTAGGGTGGAATAAATTCAGCCCTTTTCGAAATCGCCAGTTGGACCCCTATAAATATATTTATGTATGATGTTTTCTTATATATTGCTCATGATATATTCTGATTCCAAAACACCCTAATGAACCTCTCTATATTCTCATCCACAGTGTGTGCATTGCTTTTGAAAATTTGAAATCTCAGTAACAATTAAGTAATATGTCAGCTGTTGTAAAATTGCCTAAAAAATTAATTACAAATTGAAATATGTGCTGTATGAAGTGTATGTGAACGCTAAAACCTTATAAGATCGTGGTCAAGGTGGTAGCGTGTTAAAGAAATGCCGTCTCCCCAACATTCTAGCTTGAATAAAACTGTGGAGATCTTGAATTTCGAAGCCATGCTTCGATACTTCTTTTTATGCGTCTCACCAGTCACTAATTGTGACAAGAAACTTGCATGCAATCTTCGATTTTTCGCATAGGCTCAAGAATCCTCCTCAGTATTTCATTCATATCATCATATGATGACCTAAGTAAGATATCTGGGAGGATTTTTTGTAACTGGTGGTTCGAAGACTTGTGTGCTTTGCCAATTGATAATTTCAGTTTCATCATCATCATCACTAGAAATTATGGTAGGTATTACAAATTTCCGAACAACTTTCTATTTCGATGAGTCCTTGCTTTCTTGCAAATTATACACGGGTGCATCTTCGAACCTTTGTACAGGAGATTGTGGAACGCATTTAGCGCGAAAACGCGTTGTATGGACAGAGAGTACATTTCCATCAGCACACCATCCATAGATCCTGAATATCTCTTGTTGACTATGCTTGTGGATGTCAGAACACCAGTAGGCCAAACAACAGTCACGAGAGTACTTGTTGCAAGGTATGAAGTGGAGTCATCAAAACATAAAACTGTTCAGAAATTTGTAAAACCGGCAATAATTTTTGATACTCATGATTACATTGAAAGGCTTGCTTGGCGAGGCATCCAAGTTTTTGAAACGACAATCAAAATATTCCATTCGATCTGGGATGTTACAAAAGCTGATCAATTAGGCTTTAGAAAACAAATCCGGCTTGAAACCACTTTAATTGTGTGTTCCTTTTGAATGAACGTGAGGGTGGGGATGTTATTTGATTTGCAGCCATCTCTACGTAGTAATTATTGGGTAATATTAACAGAAATGAAAAAGATACTTCCCTACGTGTTATTCCTTTCGCTCGCTGCAATATTGACCAAGGTCTTAGAAGATATTTACGTCTACATACACTTCATAAAGTATATATACTAATCTATAAAATTGATTTTTATGGTACTGCTACAATAACTACTTTCTCAGAAAATTTCCAATTTTCAGTGCAGTGCACATATCATAGTTGTTTAACTCGCTATTTTGAAAACGAACAAATTCGCGCCACCTTATGATACAGGTATCAGCTTGTTGAATATCTTAAAAAAAACATAATCAAGAATAATTTTTGATAGTTTAATGAAAATAACAGAAGACAAGATCAGGAAAGTCCAATGTGGATTCATATCAGGAAGATCATGTGAATTTATTGATCTGGAAAAGGCGTTTTAGAATACGGATAGAAATAAGTTTTGGGAAGTCCTCTAAGTGTACACAGTTAATGAATGGCGCTTAAAATCAATAAAATCAATATATGTAGGTAGGAAAGCAAGTGTGAGTGTATTCGGATAACTGACTGCTTCGATATTATGCAAGGTGTTCGATAAGGATGTGTTATCTCCTCTTTGTTGTTTATTCTCTTCATAGACAAGTGTCTAAGAATGGCCCTTCTCGATGAAGAAGGTATGGCTCTCAGGACAGTGAAGATGCGTGGTGATATGGTTGTTATAGCAGATTAAATCGCAGGTTTACAAAGTGTAAGCAGTATGTAATGTTGCTTTACACGATGAGAGGATAAAGCAAGTTGATAAATACGTGTATCTTCATAGTCTATTTACTAATGACGGAAAGATTGATGGAGAGATAGGTAAACATATAAAAGAGGGTAGGAAAGTTATCTGCATGCAACGATAATGGTAGTAAGACCTTGATACACCAAGAAAAGGATTAGAGTAAAAATATCGCGGTGAGCATCCAATACAAAATTGTTTTCTTTAATCGGAAGAAGACATTTTACTTAATTTCATCCAAAATATAACATATATTGTCGTCAGGAGATTCTACGGTTAAAATTGTATACCTAACATTCTGACTTGAAATGGATTCGGTCGTAATAGAATAACATATAAATATTGTGAATGTCAAATTCAAATTTAGAGTAGCAATTAGAAGACTAGTAAAGCGAATAAATTTTGTTTAAATTGTTTTTGGTTTTTAAAATCCACATTGATAGTAAGCCGCAGCAAATATATG
>NC_046658.1:46760181-46766711 GCF_010883055.1 Belonocnema kinseyi | reverse complement strand
AAGAGCAAAGTTAAGGGGAATACGTTTGATTTACTCATCTGTTCCACACGATAGATATAACAATAGCACAAGGGCTTGTGAGTCAATTAAAGTTACACTCAATAAGTATATTGTAATATAAGGTAATTTATGTATATGGTATATTGAGGTGTTCCTGCTGAACCAATGTGTAAAATCTAGGATTGTGAAAAGAGTAAAAGTGGCATCAAATATGAAAGTGAATTGTAGGTAACAAGATCTTAATAATTTGCAACCATGTAGCATAAATGGCGTTAAAAGCTGATATCATGAAGACTTGTAGTTGGACTTGTATGAGGAAGATATCATGCCTTCCTCCTTCCTTAACCTTTGGTGATAAATCTTGCAATTCCTAGCCAGTGTAGCACGAAGATTGTACATATTTTACCAAGATCGTCGGGTTTAAATCGTCGCCTTTCTATCTGGTTCTCATCGCCCTTTTCTTCTTCCCGGAGAGTGTAAACTGTAAGGTACTGATATTCCTTGACGTAATTACCAGCTGGCTAACGAGATAAGGTGGTGGAAATCATCATGCCGTAATTGATGCCTAGCTGCAATACTGGCAACATGTCTTTTTCATCGTCTCCTTTTTTCTTTTTTTTCTTCTTTTTTCAAGTTTCTCTTCCCTTTCCTCCACCGGTAGGCAACATAAATCTCATGGTGTTCTTTAGTGCGACGACCGTGGCCCTACTCGCGTACAAAAGGGCGAGACAAGTTGGGTTTATTGTAGAATTTTCTGCCCAATAAAGTATGACTCGAGGCTGCGTCATGTAACGGCGTCGGCAGCGGCAATAATCGCCATCCTCATGAGGAACGACCATTCTTCCCTCTCCTTTTCTCATTCTATCTCTTTTCCCGTATAGAACAGCTCGTGTGCCGAAAAGCTTTCTATGGGTTATATGACCTGGCGTCGCCACGACCGGCCGAATAGCCCGCGAGGACTCAATATTGCATTTTCATTATTGCGAGAATTTCACACTGAATTCAACCCGAACAGAGCGAGGAACAACCCAAGTCTCAGTCACAATGCAAGAGGTTAACTTCCACTTTATGTATTCCTCCCGCAGACACGCGTCTCTTTCAAACCGCTATTTTTCTCCACCTTCACGCCATCAAATACGTTCCTTGATATTAATCAATAACAATGAATATTTTTTTCCAGGTGAATAGATGCTTTTTAAGGACAAGCTGTTTCTCAAAAGTTATGTTCTTCGTCTCATTCTTGTATGTTTTCCATTCAGCAGCTATACAATGTTTACTTTAAAGATAGATTAATCAATTCAAGCTTGAAAATATTTTCGTATGGTATGTTGTACTGTTAATAGAATACTATTATATATATTATAATGTATATTATACATTATATATAGAGAAACTATTATTATTATTTATTTAAACTTGTTCTCGGTTGAGCCCGGTTTTTGATGATCAAACATGGACTAAGTCAAGTGCTTAATGAGATAACGAGGTTTTGAATTAATTTTATACGAACCTTAAAATATTTTGTGGCGATGTTGTAATAGGTACAGAAGGAGTTTGTCTTCTATACCGTTGTTGTCCTTGCACAGCGGCAGCGAGCGTTGAATGTTACATTAGCATAACATATTACTACTTACTAATATTCCAAATTTAAAATTATTTCCCATGATTTTTGCTCCCTTAAGGCACACATTCACGAGAATAATGTGTTTCTAATCATCGGTAATATGTGTCATATGGCAATAATACAATCGCTATATGTATTACCAAAGGCATTAAAAATTATTTGGAATTTTTATGTTACAAATATGGGTGTTTCTACATAAAAATTCGGCTAGTCGTGTTGAAATTTCGGTACAAATAGCCACTTCTCCGGTTCCCCCTATTCGTACTGAAAAAACCGGATAAATGTACCGAAATTTCCATACATGTATCCAATGCCAAATTATAATAACTTAACGATACATCTTAATATTTATTAATAATCTCAAGCAATTAAAATACTTATATTCAAGGTTGAAAATGTGTTATTTTAATGCATATTTCGATTTCTTGAATGAACTCCTTTCAGTGTGTGAAAGCATCCCTTTCAAATTAAAAACACATTTTTTAGTTTACTCTCTACATCTAGATTAGTACAAAACTAAAAATTGTTATTAGGAACGCTTTTTCTCGGGCGCTGTTTGGAACTGTTCTTTTCCTCGAAATTGTTACAAGAGCTGACGGAACTTATGTCCTGAAGAAGCAATGCTGAAGGATGACTAAAATACTAAAAGTTTCATAATATGTCTCGTTACAACAGAACTCTTTTAGGACAAATAATTATCGTAAAAGTTTCACTTAACTTTTTCGAAGCATAAATCTCATCAGTACTTGTTAAAATGTAAAAAAAATTTCTACTTTTCTTTCAAAGTTAGTTAGGTTTCGGAAAATTTTTTCTTTTTAATTCAGCAGGATTTTTTCGGTACCTTCAACCTAGAAAGGTCCTGGAGTAGTTCTAAGAAATGAATGTCACGGGCACTTGTACAAATTTCGATAAAAATCAAATGGAATTTTCCAGAACTTTTGTCTCAAGAATTATTCAGAACCATGAAAAATTAAGCAAAATTAAGTTTGACTTTACTGTTCCTTTTTTCCTAAAAAAGTCCTTCTAGAAATTGAAAATAAAAGTTGGGTAGAAATAATTATATATAAATAATAATAATTGGGGTAGAATTTTAGATTGATCTAAAATTACGGTGTTAAGGGACCGTTGGAAATAAGTAATGCCTTTAGGGATGAGCGTTAGGCCAATGTTACATACACTTACTATAAAAAAGCGATACACAGAAGAGAAGGAAGTGCAAATTGTCAGAAAAAAAGCATTTTGTAGTTTCTAAACGGCTTATGAAAAAGTCCTGGTGGAAGAAGACATATTTTTAACATATGTAGAACTTGAGGCTTATTTCAGCAATACTTTTTTGGGACATTAATCCCATAAGCACTTGTAAAAACTTTAAACTAAATTAATAACAGGACCATTTCCAGTAGATGTGTTCCTATTTCGACTTTTGAAAAATGAGACTGAAAAGCTGGTACTTTAGTACTGATTTGCATCGTACCCAGTATACTTTAGCACGACAATATTTAATATCCCAATGGGACTTGTATTCACTCGAATAGGTACAAGATCTCAGGCAGCGAAAAAAATTCACAAACTTACTGCTCAACTGTCAGATAGCCCCCTCAAAAGAAAGAAACCCCTTTTTTCAAGAAGGAATTGAACAAAATTTAACTCAAAAGATATCTTCTATATGCTAATTATTTACTATGCTGTAATTTTACCAGTACGGTATAGAAATTCAAAAAGATACAAACTCTATATTTCAAAAACTCATCTTTTCAAAATAAATCACTATATCTAACCTTCTCTGATGCTAATATAATTAAGGTTCACGATGTGTGAAATTGACTGTCATTCGGTTTATAATATGCTTCGAATACATGCTATATTGTGTCCTACCAGGAAGAGAATCATTCACAATGATTTACAATGACCCCGCTTTATGAAGACATAAAAAAATTGACTTCGCTTCTGAAAGCGATGAAAAGGGAGCACTCAGAATTTTCCAAATGAATTGGTTCTGGCGTGATGTCTTCATCTTTCACAGTTCTCTTCTTCTCCTATTCTTTCTTCTCCGCCATTTTTCTCGAAAATTAGATTCTCATAAGGCACCCATTGAAAATTTGTTTGCATTCAAGCACCAGGGCAGGTGACAGCCTTCAGAATTCAGAAGATTTCTCTCTCGATGTTGTCTCTCCTTATTTTTCTACCTCCATCTCTTTCTTTACCTTGGATCTTCCCGAGTGAGGTTGCACTCGAAGAAGTCAACCTGCGAATTTCCACGCGGCCGGACCCATTGTCCACGGGTGTTTTGTAGTCCCATTGTCGTTGGCACGACAAAGTATCCGTGAGGAGGTCAGGAGATTCTTCCAGCAGTTGCTACTCCTGTCGATCCTCCGGATAGATTTCAAGGCCATTGTCGGTCCTAAGGACCTCTTTTAAGGTAACCAGGGGTTGCCTCTCTCGAGTGGCTCCCCTATTGTCAGAGTCAATCTTCGCCTCGTTAAGCGTTTATTTTCGCACTTATTTCACCCCATGAACATATATCGGTGAAGTTCCATAAAAGTCTGTGGAACATTGAATAAGAGAAGGTGAATCCAAAGGAATGTATGTATCGCCTTTGAGACCTATTTGTCCCTTCTTTTAGTTCTGTTAGTATGAACTATACAATTCTTGCATCGCAGCGGTTGCCACTCTAAAATCTTAAGATTCGTCAATGTGACTCGCTCTTGATTGTGAGAATGCCAATATCTTTCTCAAATCTTTCTCTTTGAATACTACTTTCGGCAGATCAGAGGCGATTTTCAGTTTTTGACAATCGTGTTTCTTAGAACAGTGCAATTGAGATGAGGAAAAGATAGCTTGGTATAAAATCTGAGGAGAATCAACTTTTTCAAATAAAGCGCGGGTATGGTTTATTATTCGAAAGTTATCTGAGTTTTCTCGTAAAATCTGCTTTTCTGTACAGGGAGGTAAATATTGCTTCATTCGAATCGCCTTTTAGGAATGAAAATAAAAATGCGGTATCTTCTTTGGGAGCCGTGCCTAACTTACGTAAAGTATTGTGAGTAGGGGTGGGGTAAATGATTTGTCTATTATTTTTAAATGGAGGGAAGTTACGCAGTGAAAATCATTTTATGCGAAAGATATTTTTAAGTTGGTAAATCAATAAAAAATTACTTTTAATTTACATAATAATATTAGAAGAAACTAGTAATATTAGTATCAATATTGAATTTGATAATAATGAATTTAAGGAAATATAATAAACTAATAAGCAAATAAAGAGTCATCTATAAATTAGGTAAGCTTTTTTCTGAAACTTTCATCCCCCCCTTTCCCTCCCTCATTGCAAGATACCATTAGATTTGTATTCTAACATTATATTTTTAAAGTATATAAAATGAGCTTAAGTGTTTACGTAAACTAATATTCTGCAGACTATAAATTAGCAAAATTCCTCTTTATTTATCGCAGGTCTCACATAGTATAACCCAGTAAGAAAACCGAATTATTTCTGTTTGAAAGTTTATTAGCTTCAGTTTAAAATTCCACTGTTAAAGTTTAGGTAAAGAATTAATCTCTTTTTGGTCAAAAAAATTATTATTTGTTTCAACAGTTAATTATTTTCTTGGAAATTTTATAATTTTGTTAAAAATTCATCGTTTTATGTAGAAGGTTCATCATTTTAGTGAAAAACGGAAATGAGTTGTTAAAAATGTAATCTGTTTCAATCTGTTTAAAAAATTTACATTTTTGGGTTGAAAATGTATCTGCTTTGTAAAAAAATTGTTTTTCTGGCTAAAAGAGCAGCTAGTTGGTAGAAAATTAAAATGGTTTTTAAACAATTTATTTTTAATTAAAAATTAATTTTTTGAAAAAAATTTACCTTTAAAATTCTTGATTAAAAATTGATTTTCTTAGTTTAGATTTTCAACTATCTGGTTGAACATTATCTATGTCGTGTATGTGTATATTGTTAATCATTTATTTTTTTGTGAAAATTAATCCTTTTGGTTAAAATTTAATGTATATACTACCGGTCAAAATTGTGGGTTCACCTCTTTCTTGATGATTGATTAAGTTCTGTTAATTTTAATTATGTCAAAGCTAAAAAATTTTCTTTTCAAAGGATTAAATGCTCTCAAAATTCTATATAAAAGCAGTACAGGGTGAAGTCTATTTGTCAATTTTTAAGTATAGATTTTGCAAAAACTCTGTAACTTCAACGTTTTCTTAAATTTGTAATAACTTCCGTAATAATGAATATTTTATAATGTTCCTCGACTAATTTTAAAGCTATTTTTCCACAGTATCGCAAAAGTTTATTATCATAGAACAACTTTAAGTTCTTGCACTACGATAGGAATTTTTTGATAGATTTACGCTCATAACGCTCTTGTAATACTGTTCAAAGATAGCTTAAGTTTTC
This sequence comes from Belonocnema kinseyi, assembly GCF_010883055.1. Classification (NCBI taxonomy): domain Eukaryota; kingdom Metazoa; phylum Arthropoda; class Insecta; order Hymenoptera; family Cynipidae; genus Belonocnema; species Belonocnema kinseyi. The sequence goes on along the minus strand of NC_046658.1, from coordinate 46,760,679 downwards.
ACAATGCGAATTATTTTGTTGAAGATTTACACGCACAAGATTTTGCGATACTGTTGTAAAATAGCTTTAAGATGAGCCCAAGAGCATTAAATAATATTGATTATTAAGAAAGTTCTTAAAACCTTAAAAAACATTGAAATATATAGTATTCATGTAATGTTTACTTGCAAAATGGATAATTGGTCTTCTTCTTTGACTCACTTGATAGGAAATTTTGAGAGCATTGACTTATTTAAAGAAAGAAAATTGTAGATCTGATATAATCATAATAAAATGTAATCAATCATCGAAAAAGAGGTAAAACCACACTTTTGACTGGTAGTGTATATTTATTTATATATTTGCTATCTTTTTTTTTATTTGGCTAAAACTGGTTAATATTGTACGCTGATAAAATAATCTAATAGAAATTTATCATACATGTGAGTAAATTCATTTGCATATACCGTAAATTAGTTTTGATATACCATCATGCTCTGAAATTAGGATACATTCATA
>NC_046658.1:46749214-46760081 GCF_010883055.1 Belonocnema kinseyi | reverse complement strand
GTCAGTAAGACATAGTGCGTGAAAACATCAAATCCTTTGATACCTTAACATTTTGTCAAATATTAAAAAATAAAGTGTTAACCTTAAATTGATCGACTAAATTCTCACATATAATTAAAGTGTAACGTACGAGTGGAATTTTATCTTAAATTCGTTGTGAATTTAAGAATTTCAAAGTAATTACAGGTGCTGACAATTTCATTTACCGAGATTTTCGATTTCCTATGAAAATGTATATAAAATTTATATTTAAAATTGCAAACATTTTTAACAGTGCAGGTTATAAAGTGCTTTCAGGGCTCTTGTTGTCCTTAAACTGTAAATGTTGCAAATAATTGAAAATATTGAGCGTTTTGTGCCTAACTTTTCGAGGAGCAGGAGATTTATATGACTTTTATTATCATACTTGATGCTAACGTTATTTTAGCATCGCTGTTAATTAATTAAATATAATAGTCAATTTTAAAATATTGTTATCGGGATAAGCGAACGTAATTTGGGTCACGTTTTAATGTATGATTCTTATTTTGTTGTGTATGTTCCTAATATTATGCGAATATATAATATGCACTGATTTTGAGCACTTGTCACCGCCTAGTACTACAAATGCCCATTTTTTCAACTTTAAGAATATTTTATCTGCCGCTAATAACCCTACAATATTATCAAGTCTTATTCTAACCCACTGAAAGTCATTGTTTTATTGAAAATTCATATTTTCGACTTAAAAAATATCCTTTGTAGAAAATTTGTCTTTTTAGTTGAAAATTAATCTTTTTGGCTTGAAATTAGAAAATCCTAATCATCTTTTTTCTTAATCAGCTGAAAAACATTTATGAACGAAAAATTACGTTTTTTTGGTGTAACTTTGCATCTTCTTTTCTTGTTTGGTAAAAATTTTAACATCTGGTGCACATTCAAGTACGGGGTTGAAAGTTGAACTACTTTATTAATTTATAAGAAACAACAAGATGTCATCTTATGTTATTTTCGGACATCTAAATAAATCCTCGAAAAAATGTGTGTAATTAAATGACAATCACTAGCTATCATTACCTTATATTGTGGGCGCTACGAAATTAAACTTGAAACATTCCTGACACATCCAACTACAATTTCGTAAATATGATTATTATCCTTCTGAGAATAGTATTTCAAATACTAAAGACAGCAGGATATAAAATAGATTCTTAGGAGAAGTTGCCTGTCATTTGAAATGAGCAATGAAGTAAATCAGAGATGGGAAAGATGATCTGAGGTCCAGTAAAGAAACTAAACATCACTAAACAGCAGCTACGTTTAAAAGCTAGTTCATAATAAATTCTTCGTGAATTGGTTTGAGAGTGGCTTGAGGGCGCTCTGACAGCGCCGTGCAGCTTCATCGTCCTGGTAACCTCTTCTTCTTGAGGCCCGAAACACGCCTAATTTCACCATCAGTCATCCGGGTTCCGGGAAGGAGCATAGGAACTGAGAAGGCTTCAACTTCAGAAAGTGGAGGCGGACGAAACTCATCTGAGTTAGTGCCGGTTTAACGCCGGAACAATGCCCAACCTGACCGTTTTCCATCCTCCCGTGGAGTCACGTGGAGTGGGGCAACATTCGACCAGGGATTCACTTCTTGTACATACATTCCCGCGGGAACCCTGGGGTCTCCCAGTCACGTTCTTCCAACCCCCTGAGGTGTGAAGTGTGACAACGATGAAGATGATTCTCTAATGGGAACTAAACGTTTCGCGTCAGTCTGCAAGATCATGAACTCAATTATGCATTTTTTTTATCTAATCAGCCTCGGATCAGAAATTGTGACAGCTACACTGTCTTATTTTTGAAGAAAGTCTCTATCTACGTTTGGATTCGAACGGAGATATTGAAGAAAACGTAATTGCATATTTACTGATCTGCAACTTCCAATTTATGATTGTTTTTTGGGAAACAACTATCGTTGTTGGGTAATTCGGAATTGATCAATTTATTGGTGGAAAAAACTAATAACTGTTATTGCTTATATGCAAACTGTGGATTGAGTTAAAATTCATATGCAAAGTAGGCGAGAAAACTGATGAAAAAACATGTCTATGCGCTACGTACTATTATTAATATCTATATATTGTAGGCAGCTGACAAAGTGTTACGAAAGTGGTAAAAAACTAGAAGAATTTTTTTTTAAATCATCATATAGGTAGATGGGAGGGGGTTCCAAATCGCCAAAAAATTGATTTACGTAATATATGTAGGACCCCAGATAAGTTCTTGGAAGCATTTTCTCCGCTCTTAGTACCCCCGTAAACTCCAAGATTTCTAAAAAATATGCGTAGATAAGGTATTAGGGTTATATTAACTTTGAATTTAATGTAAATTCTTCATTATGATTTGTACAGAGAAATTAGTTTTTTTTTTCATTATGAATCCAATGATTCAACAAAATTCATCGTTTATGGGAAATGTAGGTTGAGCCTTTCTTTAAAAATACGGCAATATATAATTTCGGTCCTTGAAGTTTAAAAATTTTTTTACGTAGATTTAAAGAAAAGAAAGAACTTCTTGTAACTAATATAAAAATAATACTGTAAAAATGTTAGGTACAGCGAGAGACTCAGCAATTTCCATTTCATAACTTGAAGGGTGGCAGTACAGAACTATAGATAACCAACACTTTTACTGAAGAATGAGTTTATTGCATAAAACGAGATAATATAATTAAATATAAATAATCTAAGTCGCAATTAATTAATAATATTTTTAATTCATAATTAATTCATTTAAATGAAGATAAGGTGATACACTGAGAGACCTTTTGTTAGAATTAATTAAACAAATCAATTAGACCTTAGATTATCATTCTAAAATAGGGAAAATCGAGGTTTTATTATATTTCTTCGTATATTATAGTACCGAAGTTTAACATTATCATATGAGTATTTAAAATACGAATATGAAAAAGTAGTATTTTAAATACGAAATATTATGAATCTTCATTTCAAGAATCAACACTATGAAAAAATGATATTCTTTTTACTGAGGTTTTGAAAAATAATTTCAATAAAAAGAATAGTGGATATCATAATCTCGAAAACGTATTTTAGAAATTGATATTGTCAATATGAAGTTCACAGAAATCTGAGACGCATAGTAAACTATGAAATCATTATTCTCGATTTTTCATGTAGTTTCGTTTGAGAATGATCCTCGATTGCTTCCGGCATTTTACGATCGAGTCGAAAGGTGATTCACAACATTTTAAATAAAAGTTTACTCAATCCAATTTAAATTAATTCATTTATTATGGAATTTAAAACATCAAGAATTCTTTCTCACGAAATTGCTACACTTAGGTAATAAGATTTAATTCAATGAGTACAATTTCTAAAATATTACGTCTCGAATCTCGCCGCAGTCGTTCCGATTTTTCATAGCGATTAAGCGTTAGTTTATGTATTTAGTGACTAAATTGAGTATATAATAATAAAAATAATAATTGTACGCCTGTTTATGTATTTAATTATATTTAATTTGTGTATTTAGTTCCTCCCTCTGAAGACTAAATCTTTTGGTGGAGTGAGTTATTTTTCATATAATCATTTGAGATTCTCATGTGCTTTGTATGAAAACTTAAAACAATGTTTTCGCTCTTTCAAATAAAATGTATGTCTATCGTTTTAACTTCGCTCGTTAACTTTCATATAGTGAATTTTAAATTCTAGCAAGTTTTATAAGAGTTAATGCAACATCTTTTCCGTTTTTTCAAAAAAAAAAAAAAAATTAGTTTTGACGGCTGAAAACCACTATATTTTTTTTGATACGCAAATTCTGTTTTCCCTATTTTGAAACGATATTATACTAAATTCTCACTCATTCTTATCATATATTCTAACAAAAACTCTCTCAGTGTACAATAAATTGAATTGCAGAAAATTCCCCTTCAATAAACTTTTGAGTTACCTGCAATACATTTGATTCAAGTGTTTATGTCAAGTAAAACGAATTCGAATGAATATTTGCAATGCTGAATTGCAATAACTTTAGAGCGAATCCGATTACAGCATTAAGTTAAATTAAAACCAGATTCTACTAAACGTAAATCTAATTGATGAAATTATTTGACAGCAGATTTGAATTATGTATAGCTATTATACCGGTTTGGGGGCCCTAAAAAAGGTTAACTTTTTGAATTTTGAAATCACTGCCCTTTCAATTGTTTGATTTTTTAATGCTTCCATAAATTTGAATTTAATTTTAAAAAAGATTAGAGGTTGTGGGTTGGTCGTTTTTATCTTGCGAAAAAACACTAAAACAAAATTCATGGCAGTATTTCTTCACCAATAGGAAAAAATAAGAGGTGGGGTTTACAAATTTTAAGTTTTCATTGGCACCCTTATAAACTTTTTTTTGTGTAATTAACTATTTCAAGTCTAATGAATTTAAGATGCATATAATTGGATAAACAAAATTTTAAATTAGTATATGTGACCGTCCGCGAAGAAAGGGACCTAATGCGGAAAAAATAGATTTTTTGTTTTTTATACAAATCGATAACTTTTTATTTGCTCTTTCGTAATAAAAAATATTGTTTCTGCATTTGAAAAATTCAAATTCTAATTAAACTGCTAAGTGAAGCCCTCTTCTAGGGTAGATGCGTTAGACTGGCTCTTCCTCACTTGCTCCTAACAAAAAATCTAGTTACCGCGAGTAAGGTCTCTTTCTTTATGGAGGGTTGCATATATCATACATAAAAAAAATACAAATTTTTAATTAAGAAATTCAATTTTTTCTCTTCGTTTTCATTTAAGACAAAACGTGGCTAAACCTATTCTAGAGTTGAACAACGGGCTTAACTTCTAAAGTTAGACTTAAGCAAACTGAAGTTTGATATTATATTAAAATCAAAGTGGACTCTAGTAAATTACAGTTCATGTGAATTCAATCCCGCATGAGGTAGAGTCTGTTGAATGAACAAATAATGTTCGTTGCAAATACAGATTACCATATAAGATAAATTTAAATAAATCCGTGATAGTTACTAAATACAAATGGATGCAAGTGTGCTAAAAGGGAATTAAAGTGAGATCAGCTAATCAATATAAAATGAGTTTTCTATTAAATTATAAAATAATATGATAAAAATTTGAATTCATCTCTGCTAGATTTAAAGCATAAATTTATATCAATTTAACTGAATTCTAACAAATTCTATATGAATTAATATAACTAAATTGCATGTGAATTCATTCTGAACTCAACCCAAATGAAAGTAAATTCAATTTCAAATTCTGTTAATTTCAATTCAAATTCAATTATAATTGGTTTACTTGAACTCAAACATGATTTGAATTAAATTTGTTCGGATAAGTAAAACCAGGTACACCTCATTTACTGATGTATGTAGCATTCTTGACTTTAGATTCTTTCGAATTTTGAAATATCCTTCTTAATAATGAGAGTGATATAATTTCCATATTTAAAACTCCTGAAACCTTTTTCCATAAAGCTTAAAAATTGAGAAATTTTGAAATATTATTAAGAAATTTATATTCTTTTCTTCTGTATAATTAATGGTCATGTAATTTATTAAATCTTAAAATAAAAAATTAACATATATACCATATAAGAACGAGAATAATTAGTCATTAGACTATTAGATAATTAGAGAATGGATCCTCTTCGCTTCCATTTACTATTTGACTGCAAATCAAGCATTTCGAGTTGAAATTTATTTTTTGAAGGCACGTCTCGCATGTGGTCGTTTTACGAGTTTCGAATGCGGGCTGACACTAGGTGATGGCTTTGTACCCTGAAGATTCTACGGTTCCTTCGAAACGATGGCACAGGGTATTTTTTCTTGACGGGGCAAATGGTGGAGGATGAAGCGGAGGGGGATTTTGAACCGTCGTACGAAGTCAAATTTACGACTCACCGTGCCCGAGGTATCAACATGGTCGATCTTTTTCGGACGCCTCAAGCTGAACGAGTCTTTCGCGATGTAAATTGACTTTAATCACAGTTTATTCTCGTCGTCGATATATAAAGATGAAAAATGCTTTAACCGATATAAAGAAATATTTCCCTCGATATTTCCCACAACCACACCTGCTTCCATATTCAGCTGTTTGGCTATTATTTTCTAACTCCAAGATAAATTAGAATCAAAATCTAAGTAGTAATGAAGTAGAAAATCTGATTTATCTTAATATCTCAATTCAGTTAAAATTAAAGAAACTGATTAAAGACCTTATTTTCGGTTTATTTAAGTCCCGCAGCTTCCCCACGGCATACCTCATTGCTGAATTATCACTGGAGTCCTTTAGCATGAGTATCTGTACCGACGCGACGGACGACTCTGCTTCACCCGATAACTGATAAGAGCCTGTAAATATTTTACTTTACTATGGTGGACTTAGAAGGTCCGTTAAGCTGACAGGGCCATTTTGAAAAAATGGACTGAAAACCTATAAGGAATTTAGTGCTCATTTAGGGCTAATTTAATGTCCTATTGCCAAATTGAATGCTCTTCATTAAAAAAAAAACCGGTGGTCATGCTAGCTTAATTTAACACATGGAAAAAAGTTAATTTCCTAAAATTTCTTTGGTCTATAATTTAGGGATCATTTAGGGCTCTGAGAACATGATAATCAAAAATAAAAAAAAGGTTTACACAATTTTTGTTGAAACAATTCTAGTAAAAATGAATTAAACAAATTTCTTCTTCTACCCTATATTAAGGCTCACTTAGGGCGCCATGAAAAAGATATTTGAATTTGACAAAAATTATTTTCTTTTTGTTTCTCTTGCATAATTCCAGACTTATTTAGGGCTTCTGAAATATCATCAACTGAAAGTCGTGCGACATTTTCTTTGCCCTTTTTTGTTATATATTGGTGCAGTGCTGCCTTAAAGTTATAAAAAATACGTGAAGAAAACCATAAAACCCAGTTTTACCCCTCTTATAATTTAGGGCTCATTAGGGAGTAATTTGGGCTCGCAGGCACAAATTGTGTGCTCTAGTATTTTTTGTAAAAAATACATAAAAAATTGTTTAAACATTTTTTTAAGTGCCTAATTATCATATTCCCAGAGCCCTAAATGAGCCCTAAATTATTCATCAAGGTGAATTCCCGGTCAAGTTATTTTTATTACGGTTTACAGCAATCTTGAATCAACTTATTGTTAAGCTGTTGCAAATACTATTTTTTGCAACAAAAAAAAAGAGTCCGAAATTTAGGACTATGGGCCCAAATTTGTCCCCAATAAGCCCTAAATTATGCGAGGAGTAAAAATAGGTTTTATGGTTTTCTCCATGTACTTTTTATAACGTTAAGGTGGCACAGCACCATATTTAACCAAAAAAAGGGCAAAGGAAATATCGCACGACCTTCGTTCGATGATTTTCCAGGAGCCTTAAATGAGCCTGAAATTATTCAAGAGAAACGAAAATAAAATAATTTTGTTGGTTAATTTGTTTTTAAAAAATTGCTTAAACATTTTTTTGTAAATTTTTCATTAGCATATTCTCAGAGCTCTAAATGAGCCCTAAATTATTCCTAAAGGTGAACTTTCTGTAAAATCATTTTTATTTCGTTTTACAGCAATGTTCGGCCAGCTTAACGCTAAGCCAGCGCAAGCGCTTTTTTACAGAAAATAAAAGAGCTCAAAATTTTGGACCACAGGCTCAAATTTGCCCTAAATGAGCCCTATATTATGAAACAGGTTATATTTCTATACCTTAATAGTGTTGTTTTTTTGTGTGAGCCTGCTAGCTTAAGGTTAAGATAACAGAACAACAGGTTTAAAAAAATATACGGAGCGTCAAATTTGGCAATGGAGCATTAAATGAGCCTTAAAGGAGCCCTAAATTATAGTGCAAAGAAATAATGTCGAAGTCATTTTTTTCTATGTGTGGTCCTGCTAGTTCAACGTTAAAATAACAGAACCACAGGTTGTGTTTTTATATGCGGAGCATCAAACTTGGCAATGGAGCATTGAATGAGCCTTAAATGAGCCCTAAATTATAGTGCAAAGAAATATTGTCCAAGTCATTTTTTCTATGTGTGGTCCTGCTAGCTTAACGTTAAGCTAGTATGACCACAGGTTTATACGACGAATTGCGGAGTATTAAATTTGACAATAGGGCATTAAGTGAGCCCTAACTGAGCCCTAAATTATAGAGCAAAGATATTACAAAAAAATTAATTTCTTACCATGTGTGGTCCTGCTACCATAACGTTAAGATAGCAGAACCACCAATTTTTTTCTTCAATGCGTACCATCAAATTAAGCAATAGGGCAATAAATGAGCCCTAAATTATTGTGCAAAGAGATGATGCCTAATTGGTTTTTTCTGTGTGTGGTCCTGCTAGCTTAAAGTTAAGCTAGCATGACCACAGGTTTTTTGGTTTAAATGAAGAATATTAAATTTAGCGATAGGGCATTAAATTAGCCCTAATGAGCCCTAAATTCCCTATAGGGTTTCAGTCCATTTTTGCAATGTAGTCTTACCAGCTTAACGGACCTGGGCTAAGAATCACTGTATGAATGTAATCACATCCGGTAGGAACCCTTGGCTGCATCCGATTTTATTATAAGCACTCGCATTTGCCTGGAGGTTTGAACTGTGGAGGTGAAAACTGCAGAAAACAATTTTCCCGAAAAGAGATACTTCCCCAAATGTCGATTTTGAATATAGACCATTCGATATCATCAAGTGTACAGCGTGATTTTCGGCGCTCGACACTACTGAAACGCAGTGAATACTCGAGCTAGGGGTTGTGCATAAAGTACGTTACCAATTTCAGAGGGAAGTGGGTTAACACCAAAAACTACGGTTAGTAACAGAAGGAAGAGTCAGTGGAAGTTACGCAAAAAGCTTAAATCATTAAGATTTATCACACTCTTCCTCTAACTTTAAAGAATTCTTTTTTTCCTTATTTGAACGAAAATTTCCCTTTTCCACTTCTTCTCGATTTTTCACATTAAATGAAAGCTGAATTAATATAGAACAAAGAAATTCCAACTATTTTTGGTTCAAAGTTATTATTTGTTGTTGAACATTCTACTGTTATATTTTTGGTTCGGAATTCATTTCGCTTGTTTAAAATTTCTACTATTTGGTTGAAACTTCCTCCATTTTGGTTGAAATGCAACTGTCTGGTTGACAAGTAATCTGTTTCAGTTAAAAATTCAACTATTTCGTTGACACTTGGTCTTTTCCGGTTCAACAATGAACTACGTGGTTCAAAGTTGAAATACATTTCATGGAAAAATGCGTAGATTTGATTTCAGATTTATTATTTCACTTCAAATATATCTTATTAAAAATTTTTCTCTTTTTTTATACAAATTATTCTTGTTGTCTGCAAATTTAACTGTACGATTTTTTGTTGAAAATGGATCCTCTGTAAGAAAACTCAAGTATTTGGTAAAAAAATTATTTACTTTATTTCCAATTAATATTTCTTTTGCTAGAGAGTTTAATTTGTAGATCAGGAAAACTTAAAGGTTTTATTTTTTGGTGAAAGCTTCCCTTTTTTAGTCGAAAGCTCAACCTTTTGGTTAAAAATTCATATTTATTGATTGAAAATTAGATTTTTTATTAAGAATTTATCTGTTTTAGTTTAAAAATTCAACTACTTTCAAAATGATTAAAATTTTTATCTTCGGGACTTAACTCCTTTTGTCAAAATTTGTCTTTTTGTTTAGAAAAATGATCATCTTTGTTAAAAATTAATCTATTTGTGTGAGGATTAAATTATTTTGTTAAGAAATCTTTGCTATTTAATTCATTTTAAAATTCATATTTTCGTAAAATCTTCTTGGTTGAACTTTCATTTTCATAAGTTGAAAATTCGGCTATTTCGTTAAAAATGCAACTATTTTGTTAAAAGTTAGATCATTTTCTTGTAAAATTCAACTATTTTGTTGAATAAATCCTTCTTGGTAGTAAATTAACTATTAGGGTTGGAAATTTAGGCGATTTATAACATATGTGTTATCTCTTTTGTTTGGAAAATCGACCACTTTGTTTAAAATGCATCTTTATATGTTAAAAATTCAATTTTTTTGTTAAAAATCTAATGATTTTGCAGAAAATTCAAATATTTGGATGAAGTCATATTTTTTGGTAGATAATTCTTATACATTTTTAAATATTCGTTCTGTTGGAATCCAAATTCTTCTTTTATAGGAAAAAAGCAGTCATCTTTATTGACTATAATATCATCTTTCTTAGTGGAAAATTAACTTTTTTATTGAAAATTCAACTGTCTTCGAAAAAATCCAATTTCTTGACTTGAAACTTTAAGGGATTGGTTCAAAGTTAAACTATTATATTAAAAATGATCTCTTGCGTTTTAAAACTTAACCGTTTTATATTAAATACCTCTGCTTGGTTAAAATTCATTTTTTAGGCTGAAAACTCGTCTTTTTGTGTTTGAAATTCAACTATTTTGTTGAAAATGCAATATATTTTGATTTTAAATGTTCAAAGTCTAAAGAGTTCCATACTTAATTAAATATGGTACATTAATTTTAGTCAAAAGAATTCATCCCATATTATTCTCCTAATTTCATAAAAAATCATCGCATATCCTTTGTTTTGAGAACTAGCAGTTTTGGCTGTCCAGTTTGATGTTAAATATTTTAGTGATTCTTGATTCATTACTGAAATCTTAAAGTTCACACCACTGTCACGTAGGCATTTTGGATCACTGAACACGCTAGACATTAAAAAAAAACCTAAGAGCCGTGCTTATCCAATGACTGCGTTACATTCAGAGGGCTGACAACGTAAATGGGAGCGTGATACGGATAAGGCCAATTTTCACATGAGATGTTCGTCTGATGATGAGGAACGTAAAAATGGGTGCCTGGCAGGTGT
>NC_046658.1:46744588-46749114 GCF_010883055.1 Belonocnema kinseyi | reverse complement strand
AGAGACAAAAGGTACTCTATTACAGGTATACTCCAAGATGAATAAGAAGTATTTGTTCAAAATGTTAATATTTACCAAGTTATTCGCATTTTTCCTTCTTTTACCCATTTTTTCAATCACCTGCTGTATCTTTAGCAATTTAAAAGAAGGTGTACTCAAAATTAGTACACAAATAAAGTAAGTCTTGTCCAATGAATTAGCGTCAGCCACTTTCAATTAAAACAATAACTTATTCTGCTATAAATAATCATAATCAGTGTCACGTTCTCAGCTTCTGATTATCGTAGAAAGTTGTAATAAAGATGAATATGATTATAAAAATTAAACAACAAAATCGCTTCACTTTAAAATACCCATTATTTATTATTGTTAAAGTTTATGTTTTATGTCTTTATTACCGTGACGAATGTCAAGTTTCCCAGACCCAGCGTGGGTCATTGGCGTAGGCATTACGATTGCATTTGTAATGCTATAGAACTGCATTAAAAATGCACCACCAAGAATTTGTAATGTCTACGCCAATGGCCCACGCTGTTTATGGGAAACTTGACATTCGTCACGGTAATAAAGATCGTACGTATCTCGACGACAAAACATAAACTTTAACAATAATAAATAATGGGTATTTTAAAGTAAAGCGATTTTGTTGTTTAATTTTTATAATCATATTCATTTTTATTTCAAATTTCTACGATAATCAGAAGCTGAGAACGTGACACTGATTATGATTATTTATAGCAGAATAAGTTATTATTTTAATTGGAAGTGGCTGACGTCAATTCATTGCAAAAGACTTACTTTATTCGTGTACTAATTTTGAGCACACCTTCTTTTAAATTGCTAAAGATACAGCAGGTGATTGAGAAAATGGGGAAAAGAAGGAAAAATGCGAATAACTTGGTAAATATTAACATTTTGAACAAATACTTCTTATTCATTTTGAAGTATACCTGTAATAGAGTACCTTTTGTCTCTTAATAATTTTCGAAAAAATCACTTGTTGTCGATAAAAGGGGCTTTTTATTCTTATGGTATTTCTTTAATCGATGTTTTCTCCAAATATATCAATTTTATCAAAAAATTATATACCAATGAAAATATGCATCTCCGGGAGTGGACCAACTTTTGTTTCAAACTTTTTCCTGTAAAATCAATTTCAAGAAATTTCACGTGAGTTTCCGGCGACTTCGAAGCCGCCTGGCAACACTGTTGCATCCAGGTAAGTGCCTGGCAATGCGCAGGTACTATTTCTAATGTCAGCCCCTACATGTACACCAATTTTCAACCTTATCCGAGTCACGTAAGTTAACTGCCAAAAATTCGCACCTTTGACAGGTCGCCACAGGTGAACGCATCCACTCACACCTGCCAGGCACCCATTTTTACGTTCCTCATCATCAGAAGAACATCTCATGTGAAAATTGGACTTATCCGTATCACGCTCCCATTTACGTTGTCAGCCCACGGTATACTAGCTAATGCCGTCAATTCTTACTGTCGGCCATTCATTATTACTTTTTGCATATTCAAAACAGCATTTCTTTTGAATAAGGAAGAATGAAATTTAACAACTACTAGCATATTATTCTAATTCCTTGTAGTGATTTGTGAAAATGATTTTTTCTATGCCATTTCCATAACTTACTTCGCAGGATGAGAATTTATGAAGAACACCATAAATAAATATATCCATAAATTGTTGTTCTTAGAATGCACGTAACTCTCAACTAAAATCAAGTTCTGGATGATTAGGATCTCACTTAGGAGCGAAATAAGAATGATTTGTTTGTAGAGAAAATGCTAAAGAAGCATCTAATTTGAGCACTTTAGAAACGTATTCGTCGGTCCACCGAGCACGATGATTTTCCTAAGGAAAAAGATGACCTGTTCCCCGTGACAAGGATGCGAAGGTATATAAAAGGATCGTCCATAAGGTGTTTAACCAGCCAGCAAGTTCGAAGGAACGAGCGAATGAACGAACGAAAGAAACGATCAGCGTGATGAACGCGCTAATATACGTTCGGTCCATAAACAATCATCATAAATATTTCGGTCGACACATTAGCTGGTCCCTCTGCCAACACGGGTCCTGCATTTACAGAACCTTCGTTCTCGATTACAACAGGGTACGTTCCACTTTAGACCTCACCAAATGCTGGCTCTACCTTTCAAAAGAAATTTAATTTCAAAGAAAGGAACGTATGGTTGATTCTCAGTCAATCTATTCAGGTTATTACATTTTTCATGCAGAAAAGTAGTAATACAATAAACATAGTATGCTTATTTTATAATATGAATTATTTATCAAATTATTGCAATTTTTTCTTATGTTCTTACTCAAGTCAAATTCTACATATATTGATATATAGGGTGGACACGCTGGGGCTTACCAAAAAGTATGCAACCACGCATACACGCCCATAAGAAAAGCATTGGCGTGTAAGACAAGTTGCATACTTTTTGGTAAGCCCTAGCGTGTCCACCCAGTATATATAAATATCTTAAATACTTGTGAAGAAAACTTTTGCATAAAGTTTTAATCTCAGTTTTAATCACTATAGAAGTAAAATATGTTATAAAAGCAAGTTGGTTCTCTTATTTGAATTCTTTTTTTTTATCACAGTCCTAACATAATCGAATTATTTATTCATTCATAGAATATAGTCGTCATGACATTATTAAAGTAAATATTTAAAAATAATAAAGTAATCTTAAATAGAATAGCCGAAATTATAAGTAAAAAAGTTTCGTTTCCAAATATTAGTAGCCTCAAATCTTTTAGGACCATACACAATTTAAAATAATTTGTCTATTGCCAAAATGCCGTAAAATAAGGCTAAGCGGCGGCTGTGGAGGAAACCGGCTGAACAACTTTATTTTTATAATCATATCCATCTCTTTCTTTGAATTTTAAATGTTAAGATTTGGGCGATTTTTTCTTTTTCGTCAATTTGAAACTTTATTTTCAACCTTACTTCTTGCAGTTTCTCTGGTTATAAACTTATAACAAAAGAAAAGTGCATTCGTATAAAATTCTCAGTCCTCAAAGTTTGCTTAGATTTTGTAAAAAAACATGTGAAAAATTTCATTTACAGAACACACATGAATACATTGTGTGTTTCGTCCTGTAAATTGTTTTCCCTTGTCATTAAGATAAATTGTTTGTCTATTTTAGTACAATAAATATCTGTACATAGAATTTAAAAATTTTAAATATGCACCCACTTTTTAAATTTTGATCATAAATGGCTGGTTAACGAACTTGTTCTTTTTTTTAAGACCTAAAAAAAGTGTGCCAAAGATGGATTTGAGCCGTTCATTTTTTCGAGAGTTATCGTGTTTACGGACGGACGGGCGGCCGGACGGACAGACAGACACGTCATCGTAAAAACATGATTTTCGGTTTCAGGGGGTTTCGAAACGTGAAGATCCGTTGAAAAACTGTGGTTTTAAATTTTGGACAATTCCAATACTTTCTCAATCATAAATGATAAGAATGTGATATATAATTAAAATCTTTTGAATTATAAGATGTGTTGTATCATTTATTCGTTTCGCAACATTGCTTTGACACAAGCTGCTGATCAATCTCTGTAGCAGTCACCCCAAGTGAAGAACCTCACAAAGTCGTAATGTGAGCGTCCCTACTCGGGCCCATTAGTATCTAAGGTCTATTTGTTTCAGGGGTCATTCACTCTACTGATATTATTTTTATGAACTATTTGTCGCCATGCATTTTTTCATGTAAGATCTCGCGTTTTTGTGCATTCTTCTGTCTCTTCGAATTAGGGTCTCATTCACACATTCTAATCATTCTTTCCGCGATCTGCCTCTACGCATGCTGCCATTTACTTTACATTGATACCATCTTATCCGATTTCTTTCCCATGTGTCAACTAGTGTCTCTTCTGCATCACATTTTTTTAGGATTATCTCGTTACTTACTATGTCCGTCCATGTTTTTCCACATATTATGCGCAGGAATTTCATGACAGTGGCGTTAATTGAATGGTTGGGAACCATAGGGGGCTAACCCACCAAATTGTCAAAATTCACTTTTTTGACTTTTTGTATTGTCCAATTGTATTGTCTTACGTGTCATGATTTTTTTAGAAAGAGAAAAAATGAAATTTTACTATTTTTAATAAAAGGACAAATATATATTTTTACTTCTGATCATGGGACATGCTGTACCAATAACCTTCTTATTTTCGTTCATGCGCCTTTCTAACTCCTCATTTACCTTCCCGTCTCTAGAGAAAAGACTGTCAAGATTACTTGTCGACTTTTTCTATTTTCTCATTGTTTAGACAATGCTGCATCTTGTTTTCTCACTCTTACCTTCGAGCACCATAATTTTCGTTTTATTAACGTTAATTTTAAGGTCCATGCTCTCCAGCTCTTTAACATTCTCTGCAAGTGCTCGACTGATTCTGCCATAACAACCTTAAAATCTGCGAATCAATACCTAATTTAAGGTCCTCCTTAGACTTACTTTAAAAAAAAAACGTGAGAAAAAAAATTAG
>NC_046658.1:46741855-46744488 GCF_010883055.1 Belonocnema kinseyi | reverse complement strand
GAAATACATTATCCTAGTAGTATTATCATTTTAATAAGTTACTACTGTACTTTGAAATAAGTTCGTTTGCAAAGAAGGACTTCTGCATATTCGTTGTGCTGGAAATACGAATTGTTATTTACATTAGAAACCAATTCGTTGCGAGCTCAGTCTGGCCAGAGGGCACACGCCAATGGAGGCAGCCAGAACTAACAAGGTAACCTAACCCTGAAGACCCGAAGACCTCGTTTGAGAAGTAACCGGCAAATGGCTGCAGTATAACTCGCATGCATTTCAATACGATTAGCGCCTGCTTGCAGCCTCCATTTTTTCAACGTCCAATTTTTTATTTACATTTGATTTATGTACAATTAGGATAATATATCCATTCATTGATGTATTCCTTTTCTTATTGGAAGAATCCAATAGTTAGTCAAAAAGCAAGAGATTAATTAAGATGTTTCAGGATATTAAAAATTTCTTCCTTATCATGATTATCTTTCAAATGGTAGCTTTTACTGTATTATGTTTCAACGCAATATGTAAACTATTCTACTTTATATAATTCATCAACTAGCTACCTTGGTCCTTAAAATCATAGAAGATATACTAGCCTTGTGGAAAGTTCTTCTTGCTTATGAAGAGGTTAACAATTCATTACGTTCTGCTCTTATTCGAAGATTTTAAGTACTACTGCTGCTACCTGCTAACCACTCTGCAATTGTTTTTCCGTAATACAGTGTTCGAAAGCAATTTAACGGATAATAATTACAAGCTCAAGGCTCCTTGAGCATACGCATTCGTATCCGGAATCATAAACATACGCACGACGCAGTAATGCGTCCATAAACCATGTGCAAAAGTCGATACCCGGGGCAATATTGGTCGGGGAGTATAGTAAAAATGAAGGAAGATCGAAGGACTGAAACACTGCGAGAAAAAAAGGTAACATTGGGAATAAGAGGAAAGAGAAATATAAGAGAATCTATGGAGGAAGGTTGAAGGAAAGGATAGAAAAGAGGGAAGAAAAAAAGGGCAGGATATAAAAGAACAAAAATGAAAGAAGGAAGAAGAAAGAAGAACGGAAAAGAAGTAATAAAGAAGAGAAAAAACTGAAGTTTTGTGAAGAAAGGATGAGGAGAAGAGACGAGAAATGAGAAGGGTGGGGTCGAGCAAAGAAGGGGTGCATAATTCAAACTTCGTACCTCATTAAAGTAGCTATGGCTTGGAATACTTCCACAGCTCTTGCAGTCTACGCCAGAGGAATTAAACCGGGACCCACCGGTCAAATTTGTAGCCACTAAACCCGCTGGTTTTATGGGACGAAATTTACAGCATTTTCACGCCAAAGTAACAAAGTAACGTTCTCCAATGTGAGCGGCCACTTCACGAAATGCCGGACACCCTATCCTGCAGGACAAATAAGCAGCCTCAGGGCGACGACATAGCCGGTGACATAAATATCGAAAAAATGCACCGGGGCGTGGAAGTGATAAACAAAACCTTGAATCCGGAAAGTAACATGTATCCGTTAACAAACGACCCTCAAAATTTTTATAAATGCAAATCTGAGATTGCTCCTCCTTCGTCACTTCAGTGGATAATTATTTATTTTTGGCGATTGCATCCTTTCTTCATTGAGCTTCAGGGTTTATAAAATGTGGGTTCGCGTGGGAACACGAGTTTGAGAAGCTGAGAGACTCTCGGGAGGAGAAATTTGATTTAGGGAACTTTTATTGTCGATAATATTCATCGCCCTCACCAGTTGAGACCGAGTGTATGACGTGCTCTGCTTCAATTACACGATTTCTTCCGTTTGTGCATTAATCTATTTCTGGATTTTTTAAAATTAATTAGAGTATTTAAAATTTATCCATGTTATTATAAAACCCATCTTATTATCCAGGATTTCTTTTATTTTCATTTTAAAAATGACTCAGCAACTGCAAATAACAACAACTAACAAAGGCCAATAGCAACTTCTAATAACGAAGAACAAATTAATATTCAATAACTATGTTTAAAAGCGAACAATAATAGTCCTTGGAAACGATCATGCTTCAACAATGACTATATATCCAGGGCGAATTAAGGCCTCTATCTACAGTCAAAAACAACTTCTACTAACTATTAAAACTCTTAACAACTGAGAATGTAAATTCATAGCTGTAAACAATAAAAACACTTGCCAAAAGTCTATAACAACATCTGTCAATAGTCAATAAAAACATCTTACAAATAAAAATGTTAACTTCTTGCTCAGAACAATAACAAACTTTAGTTATGAACTATAAACCCCTATATATGTTCAAGAATAAACCCTAGTAACGAACAATAACAACGATGGGCAACAATCAATAAAGAGTTGAAGACCGTAATATACGGTCGATAAAAACGTCTAACAAAGAATAACCACTTTTATAAGCGAAAAAATAATAAACTTTAGCAAAGGAAAATAACAATTACTAACAATGAATAATAAGAATGCTTGGTAATATTCAATAACTACCTCTATCAATAGTCAAGAATAGCCCTCATAAAGTACAAGTACCGTCTTTAGTAGAAATTCTTCGATTTGAGTTCGACTTGAAATGCCCCCAATCAAGAGCTGAAGTCGAAAAGTTCGACTTAAGCATGTCTCAGTTAAATTATAC
>NC_046658.1:46735703-46741755 GCF_010883055.1 Belonocnema kinseyi | reverse complement strand
CACATTGTAGGTAGTGACTCGATTATGACATACCAAGGAGAGCGCCTTGAATATGGCACTTAGCTGAAAATTTCTGTACAGGACCCTCGGAGGATCCTGCATATGTTCCTGTACACGAAACTTCACACGAGCATGAAGGGGTGATCTTACCAGTTACTGTTTAGGTATTTGGTGAAGGAAAACATACATGATCCTACGTCGAAAAAGGAACCTTTGAAATGATCAAGCATAGGTTCCTGTACAGAAACACGGATAGGGTTCTTTGCAGAAAGCCGTTGCGAAATTAATGCCGCTTATAGCTATAAGGTTGTTTTCCTCTTATTCCCTTGAAGGCCGAACTTACTATCGAGAGAGTACAGGTCCCTGAACACATTCCTGTACATAAAACTGCCTCTAATATCACTCAGTGAAGGCATTTTCACAGGATCATTAAAAGGTTAGCTTTCTTACAAATTCACATGCAGGATTCGCTGGAATGAATCTTAACTCTGTCGCGAACACTTGGAAGATCTATTTCAAGTACCGGGCGATTAAATTTTCGAGGGAGTCTCGTGTTATGTCACAAGAAATCCGGAGATAGTCGAAAGGGGGTCTCTACGAAATCTTCGTTATTCCGCTGGCAGTCATTGTTAGTCTGACTTCCTGATTACCGAGTGACCAGCACCTCAGTTCAAAAGGGACGAGGACAGTTCGAAACTTTTCATAATCGAATTTCAAAGCTCTCAATTCTTAGATTCTAATTCCGATTCAAACTGACTATATATACATATAACTTAAAAAACGTTTCAACAACCACCATATGCTCCTACTGGGTGCAACCGTAATAAAATAATGAAACCTGATCCGGGTAGAACCGCGGTAATGGATATTTATAGCCACGTCTCACGAACGTGAAGTGGGTGGTCAAGAGGCACAATGAAGTCACAATGACGGTCGGGCGAAACCCTGGTGTGTTTTAAGAACACGAAGCGATCCAAGGATGACAGCTTTCTGCATACATCTCGCAAGTGCCTTAGCATATTTTCGACACACTGGTATGGCTTTGAAATTATGAACCAGTGATAGCTTCGCATAATCGTTGCAAGTCCCTCTTGATGTTTTGATACCTCTCATCCTTATGTTTCTCCTTAGTAGTGATGTTGTATTCGGCCGACAACGAGAATTCGATCACAAATATAGTTTGGTTCTCGAAATATTGAAAAACGATGGCAGACTTCGAGCGTGCAACGGAAACGGATGCCCGAAAATTGCAGTTCCAGAAAATTTGTGATTTCTCGTTTTGGGCAATTTACTCTTATCTTCCTTGTACAGTAAGGTGGAAATTACACGCTCCTGGCATGCGAAAATGAAACCTTCTGTACCTAAATTAAGCCCTAAAGATTTGAGAAACAAAAGTTTGTTCTTTTGACAAGCACTGTTCTTCTACATTTCTGTAAAAGTTTACGTGCATTTTCTTTTCAAATAGCTCTTGGTGACATTTTTCAACCTCTGCCTTCTTCACTTTGGCTTTTGAAACAAAAGCACCTAGATGGACTAATGTACTTTCTTTACTTCTGATGTTAAAATCTAGGCCAAGGCTCTCGGCCACCTGCTTCGCGGTTTTGTAAGGGAATGCTTCTTTGCAAATTATCTTGTGGTTCCTAACAATTTTTAGCAGAGGATATCTGCCATTTGCAATGATGTAAGGTGTAGTTAGAACAATTCGGTTATGAAGACACTGGATATTAAGAAGTGCGCTGTCGCCTTGACAGCGTGAGATGTATAATCGCAGAACAGACGAATTGATATGCAAGCTCTAATGCATATGCATGATCTTACGTGTAGTGATTTCGAGAAATTTAAGCTCGTTGTTTGTATATTGAATCACCCCAAACGAGTAAAGTAGAACCCGGACGACAAGCATGTTAGTCGCAGATACTTTGTTTAACGCCGTCAGATTTGAAAACCAAATCTTCCGACTAAAATGCTTGTATCTGATCGGAGAGACCCCTTTACTGATGTTTCGTCCTGAACACAGCTTTGAGGCCCTCCCAGGTATGTATAGGTCTTTCCAGTGTCAATATCTCTGATAAAACTTATATCCAAAAGCTCTGGGTGCTTGGGAACTCCAATAGTCTTTCCTTTCTTTAAATGAATTATATCACACTTTTCTATTCCAAAATCCATACCAATCTCTCCTGTGTAATGCTTGATAATATTGAGAAGCACTCTGAAATTTGCTTCTACAAGAAGCATAAATGTTTAGGTCATCCATATAAAATACATGAGAGATGTTATCCTCGCGAGAATGAGTGTTGCCACAGAGATATCCAGAAGAATTTTGTAGTGTGAGTTTTCCAAAGGCATCAATCTCTCTATGCATCTCACTATGTGTGGATAAACCTTCAAGCTTTCCAACTGATAAATGATAAGTCTATGAGAGGTTGAATTGAAAGCGTTCCGGTAGTCATTCTAGGTTATTGGCAGGACGCGCTGATGTGCTGCTACGTCTTTGTAGACACACCTTTCAATTAGAAGGTTCTATCGGCATCCTACTACACCTTTTTTCGATCCTATTGTTTAGAAGAGCCGTAAAGATCTTATACAAAGTGTTCAAACAAGTTATTTGACCTTATATAAGGTGAATATGCGGGCCAGATGTTGGTATGTAGAAGTAAGCTTCTTCCTCCAGGTGTTTTTGATACGATCTGGTCCTGCAGCGGAAGAGTTCGTCGTACCCCAAGTGCTTTTTTCACCTCTTCAGCAGTAATTGGTGGATATTCCTCCTCAGATGTTATAAGGTTGTCGCATAATTCATTAAAGCGAATGATATCACTATCATCTTTAGTTTCAATGTTTTCCGGATCCTGTGTTACTCTTCCCAAAACGACAATACCTCATTGCACTGCGGTGGATTTTGACAGCAACAGGGGGAACGCTGAAGAGGCGCGATGGGTCAGCAACCAACTGTTGATTCTTCTTGATCCTCCTATCCGTCTTTTGTATTCTCCTTATTGCGTCAGATAACACTCATATTTTGTCAAAAACATACTGCTTGATTGTGAGCAGCGTTGACTTGTTCAGTGTGTGATTAAAGTTTCTCCGATCTTGGGCGAACTTTTAAACCATTTTCGTGAATGTTCTATTAATGGTACAGAGAGCTGACTGCTCCAAGAAGTCCTCACAAAAGGAGGCATTAATTTCAGGTAGATCTTGAGGCTTTGAAGAAAATTGTATTCAAATCTTCCTCTCATCCTAAAATGACTATCATCTTTCAGAAGGTGGCTGTTTTCCGCGGTTAGTCTCAATGTCGCTTGTTCATCTTCGTATCTAGCTTGTTCATGTAGCGGTTTAAAAAGCGCTGTGCTTCCGCATCCAGTTTTGAAGTGATTGTAACGTTGATTTCACAGTGACTGATGCAAAACATGCAGAAACTCTGGGTATTTCTGGGACCACAGAGTGTGTACACTCGACATAAAACCTTCGCTGACGGGGATAAGGCTGGCATCGTGGCCGTATAGCAAGTCAGCCTTAAGTTGATTCGTCCATTTATTGTGGGTGTTTCGCCTGTTAGTCGTTTTGTTTCCATCTAAATTATTTTCAGCACCCCGAAATCTAGGGTAATCGACACTGTTTGCCGACCCATTGTCGAGTGCTCTGCCCTTTCGATTGTTTTGAACGGCATTTTCAACCTAATGCTGGTTTAATGGGGTCATTGTTGTCCCTGCGAGCAGCTAGGGAAAGAACTTGTTCACCCTTGAAGAGCCCCGCATGCAAGGATAAGGTTGCTTGAACCAGAACTTGTAGCAGATTCAGATGGTTTTATTTATATTTTTCAACTGTAGAGGGTATTGTATAAGTGAAAAGTGCAAATATCGGTTCAACTTCGTCAAGTGAAATTCAAAATTCCATTTAAATAGTTCATGTAATAACAAATATAATAATTACTTTTACCCAATGAATTAAAGACTTTCTCCCAAATATGTATTTTTCCCCACAGTGCGTCGTACATATTCCGATTACAGTAAAGGATAGTTTAAAATCAGCCCTTTTTAAAACTAACAATCAGAATGGGTCTGTATCGTTTAAAAAGGGACAGGATGTGTTATAGTCGGTTTAGAAACGACCAAAACGCGTTCTGATTGTTTATTTCGGTCTTAGGCCGTTTTCAAAAGAGCCCAAATTATTATTATGCAGGAAATATCCATAAATAGGTCTAAGTAGATAGTACAAAAATAAACTATAGCATTTTTTAACTTAAATAATAAATTGAAACAATTTATTTTAAGCCTCGAAAACACAATCAATCTACCATCCTTCGTGATTATTAAAAAAATATACTGTCCATACCTATCCATCCAGAATCCCTCAGAGATTGCCTCCCCTCCTTTTACCCTATCTTTCGTCTCCTCATATACCTCCCTAACCCTCTCGATCAAGCCCCTCTTAACTCCCCTCTCTTCCATTTCCTCCCACAACCTCCCCCCATCCACAAAAGGGAACGCGCCCTTTAGATCTACAAAAAACGCGTACACTTTGGCACCCTTTTTAGTTAGTTCTCTATCCAACACGTGCTGCAAGACGCAAATATTGTCAATAGTACTCCCTCCTTCCCTAAAGCCCACCTGCGTCTCTGGGAATATTCCTTTCCCCTCAGCATCCTTACGCAGCCTATCTGCTGACACCATCGCATATATTTTGTACGCAGTATTCATCAGCGTAATTCTTCTATAATTTTCCTGTCTCTCCCTATCCCCTTTCTTATATAGTGGTGCGATTAACCCCTCCCTCCACCCTCTTGGAAATCCCTCCCCCCCCATACTTTTGCGGTACCTCCTTCAGCCTCTGCCTTACCTCTTGTGTGCCAAACAGTCACGCTTCGTTCTCTTCCTCGTCCATCCCTGCTGCCTTAGATTTTTTCAACTACCTTATCGGCTTCTCTATCCCCACCCTACGTTTCCTAAACCTATTAATTATCCTTCACATGTCCCTTTCTGTCTTAACATTTCTCAACTCATCTTCCAGATCTTTTTCCTTTTGCTGCTCTTTCTTCTTACACATCGCCCTAAACTCCTTCCTCATTTCTACGTACTCGTCCCTTTTCGTGGTTCCTTCCTTCCACTCCGGTACTTGTTTTTCACCTTTCTCTTCATCATTTTACATTCCCTATCTCACCAAGGCTTCACTATTCCTTTCTTCTTCTTCCTAAATACCTTCTTCTGCACACAACCTTTCACTTTCTCTTTTAGATCCTTCCATATCTCGTCCAATGACTCCCCCTGAAATCTTACGTTGCCTTACTGCACCTGATACTTGTCTATCGCCTTTTTCGTCCATAACACCCTCTCTCCTAACGATCCTATTTGCCTACCCTGCCTTTCGCCAGCCTCCCCCTGTATCCACAAACTTGATGGCTGATGGTCTGATTCTACCCTTCTTTCCACTGCGAATTTCTTTATCTCCTCCCACCCTTGCATATTCATAATCACATAGTGTGTCACCGATAACACCCCTCTTACTCACATACGTGTATTCTCCCTCTTCGTCCCCTTCTACCGTACCATTCGCCACTGCCCACCCTCTATCCTCATTCCTGTTTCTTAGACTCTCCTTCTCTTTATTTATTATCTTATCCTTCGATTTTCTTTCGAAGCTATCCCCTTCGCAGTACAGGCCCCCTTCCTGCCTAATTCTCCCATTAAAGTCTCCCTCCATTACCACCATACCCTCATCCCTCTACTAGTAAGTTTTCCACCCTTTTTTTAATCCTTTCCATTCCATCCTTATTGTACAGAGCCACAAATTTATACATCACCCCTCCTATCTTTACAACCCTCATTTGCAACCCCTCTCTCTATACCTTTCTATGAACTTCATCCTCTAATCCATCCCTAACTCCTGTTATAATTCACCTATTAGCCCTTCCTTACCTCTTAACTTTGACGGCCTCCTGAAGTTTTCACCTATATCCCCTTGGCAACTTTCGCTCTATTCTATCCCATTCCTTTGTATCTACCCACGTCTCTACCAGTCCAATCACAACAAATTCCTGAATATTCCTGAATATTCCTCT
>NC_046658.1:46715440-46735693 GCF_010883055.1 Belonocnema kinseyi | reverse complement strand
CCCGAAATAAGTTCCCCTGCACTTCCTTCAACACCTCCTTCTCCTTGTCCCATGCCCACATATTTTCGCCTAATTTTATTTTCCTAAACCCTACCTTCGCTGCTCTTCCTTCGCTCCTGTCTTTTATAGCCTTGTCATTTCGCATTCTCTGCGCGTTCTTTCCTTCCTCGTCAAATCTTGATAGATGAAAACCTTTCTGTCCTTTATCCTATTTTTGTTACGTATTAACCCCAATTTTTCTTCCCATTGAGAACACTATTCTCTTTGAATAATGTTAAAACTTGCGTTTCTCTTTTCTAAAATTTTCTAAACACATTATTATTTTTTATAGCTGACTTCTTCTATATTAGTAGTAGATAGTAGGCGCGGGCGAAAAACCAACACTGTGCGTCCAGGAAACGCCTGGATGCGGAAAAGAGTCCCAGCCCAATCCGAAACTCAGCGCACTTTGAAATTTTGAAATCGGATAATATCTTCAGTCTGTTTTTTGAGGGTGAAATCTAGAAATTTCACTAAAAAGCACTCAAATTTAAGGTTTTGCAAAAATGGGCTTAAAATCGATACCGATGCCTTCCAAGGGTGACTTTACGATGAAAAGTTATCAGAGGGTACTTAGAGGTCCGTACCGAATCGCCAAAGTCACCCCATGCCAATCCTCATGGAGGGGGAAATAGCTCAAAATTGCGTATTTTCGAGTAAAACGCTTAAATACTTGTGCAGCTCCAAGCTCACTGAGTTCTACTACTTCGAATTACCCAGAGCCCACCACGTGGAGATGGCTGCATATCGGGCTCCACCCACGCCCTACCAAACCAACTAACCATATGTAGAACGTGTTTATTTAAGTCTCAGAGTCATTAATTACACCCACAAAGTCTTTCAAATAAATTGACAGTCTTTCGAGAAAGAAGTGTGGCGCGTATCTGTCGGTCCCATGCCTCGGGACCGATGCCTTGTCTAGACACCTCTGTTACCAGTCTAACAGTTCTTTCCATCACTACTGTGTGACAAGGGAAAGATGTAAAGTGACAGTCTGGTACCAAGCCATCGACCATGGATAGCTTAGCGGTAAGTTCATCCTCTGTTATAGGAATTAAAACTGGAGGTACGGTAAGTGAAACATCTGTCTGTTCCCAATCAATCATTTACGTGTAATCATTCGCTCCAAAATTAATTTTTGGCACAATATTGTATCTAACAGTTGTCTGTTGCTTATTTTTTGCTACCAGGATTTTGGTGAGTGCGTCTTGGCGGACGGTAAACCTAGGGTCGGTTACCACTTCAAGAAGTATATTTTCTGCCATGGCAGAACAGCCGTTTTTCTGAATGGAAGTGTACCACATTTCGGTACTTCAGAGGAAGAAACATTGATAATTTGATTGCTTTGAAGAGGGGCCGACTCACATCAGCGATAGACTTATCCCGTCTGATGTGGAACCACTGAGTTACGTATACTGTGAGTAAGTATTCAACTAATGCTTGCAGTTTGTTTGTGGGTCTTTTTGTTGATATGTATAATCTCAGAATTCTATTTGCAGTTGTTAGCCAGCGAGCCATGTTGATGGGGCCTATCTTCTGGGAGGCCAGCTCAGGAGAGCACGCTCCGAACCGTATGGCATCTGATATCTCATAAAGATACCTTGGATCTGAGCTGAGATCAGTGGGCTCAATCTCAGGTAAGTCACACTCAACTTATTTAAACTTTACAACATCGAGGGTCTCACAAGTTGGAAGTTGTCCCCCTATTGGCCCTAAGTATTTGTTCGGACCAGAGGTAGGTCCGTCAATAAAGACAAAAAGACTTCTGAACGGTAGCTCATTAAAATGTAATAGACAGACAACCCATTGCAAGGGACGATCAAGTCGTTCCTCTGGTGGACGAATAATTATTCGTCTACTTTAATCATGATTGTTATTTCTTTAAAACCGATATCCGTGGGTATAATAAAAAAAATTTACATAATCTTAAATACGCCCAGGTAGGATCAGTAAAAAAAGCCGTTGAGAGAACTCAAACGATTGATGAGGTTGATGTTGGTAGTATAGAAAATTTATCAATTGAATCTAAAGATAATGATGATGATAATGACAAAAGCACTGAGACCGATGATGAAAATCAAGATGAATATGAAAGCGATAGCAGTGAAAGCTCTGATGAAGTTTATAAACCAGGTGGAGTAAGCAATAGAATTGCTAAAAAATTTACACAGTCTGAACTTAATGATCTCGTAAGAGATTTGGAACTACCTAAAGATGCTGCGGAACATTTAGCTTCAGTTTTAAAAAGTAAAAATTTATTAGAAAAAGGAACGAAAGTAACGTTTTATAGAAAAAGAAATGAGAGCTTTAAGCAGTGTTTCGAAGAAAAAGTCTTTGATGAAGAAAAATTAGTGTACTGTTCAAATGTTAAAGGACTGATGGAAGAACTTAAGCCAAATATTTATAAAGATGATAATTGGAGACTGTTTATTGACTCATCAAAAACAAGCTTCAAAGCTGTAATACTTCACAACATAAATGAATATGCCGCAGTACCTGTCGCGCACTCTACGACAATGAAAGAATCCTTCACTAGTCTTAAAAAACTTCTAGAGGCCATTGAATACAAAACATATAATTGCCTTATATGTGTTGATTTGAAAGTTTCAGGTATGTTGCTAGGACAACAGTCTGGATTTAGAAAGAATCCGTGTTTCTTGTGCCTTTGGGATAGTAGAGATCGCGAAAAACCTTACACGAATCATAAGTGGGCTGAAAGGAAATCACTTGAAATAGGAAAAGGAAATATCATTGAATCGGCCCTGGTTGATCCAAAAAAAGTATTGATTCCTACATTACACATTAAATTAGGAGCCATGAAGCAATTTGTGAAAGCCTTGGATGCAAATAGTCGATGTTTTGAATAATTGGAAAAGAAGTTTCAATATAAATCTGATGCCAAGTTGAAAGAAGGAATTTTGGATGTCTAGAAATAAGGAGAGTTTTGCAAGATGATAAATTTCCTACGACAATCATGAAAATTCAAAGGATGCATGGCTCAGTTTTAAGGAAGTTGTGAAAAACTTTTTAGAAAATAAAAGAAGTGAAAATAATAAAGTTATAGTAGCCGAAATGATTAAGAACTTCGGAAAAATGGGGTGCCCGATGTCATACAAATTGCACTTCCTGCATAATCACCTGGATCGATTCCCAGAGAATTGTGGCGCTACCACAATTGGAAAAGCGCTACCAAGGCAGATGGGATGTCACTATGATGGCTGATTACTGCTGGTCACTGAAAAAAGAGTGTAAAACTACAGAAAAAAGCAAAAAAACCGTTACGTCGATCACTTGATAGTAAGAGAGTACGGTATGAGCGGAAAAAATGAACATAAGTTGATACAAAAAAATTTGTCTATCGTTATTTTTTATGAGCGATTGTTAATTTTTTGTTCTTATTATGAGCTTGTACGTGAATTGATGAAAATCTATCAAACTCGATATATGAGTTGTTATTTTCATATTACAATGACCTTGAAAATACTAGATATTGTCAAAATGATCTAGGATTTAGATTCGACGACTCTTAAAACTTACATGTAAATTTTTACAAATTTTTTTGAGGTTATTTTCTTGGTCTGGCCTTCAAATGACCTTGATCTTGAAGTAATGAAGGTCAACCGACAACGGATTCTGATTCAGCATGCTAAAAAATCTGTCTGAATTTTTTCAGATTTTTTCAGCAAAATTTTCTTCATTTGACCTTCAAATGACCTTTAAAGCGATCTGATCTGAAAAAACCGACAAACGATTCGAAATCAGCGACCCAAAGACCATAGAACCCCAAAGGTCGCCTCCATGGACTTTGAATTTTTTGTGTGTCTGTGTAATATATAATACATTCCCCGATCACAAGGGTAGGTTTGTATGATTTAAGGATAGTTTTTGGGGAACGTATTAGATATTATCGGAGAGCAAAGAAAGAAAGAAAAAATATATCAACTAACAGTGTTTTCCAATTTTTATTATTTTCAATACTTTTTTCATACATATATACGTCCTTGTGCATAAGTTCACGTGGAAGTATAGTTTTTTGGGAAAATTATAAAAAGGGGGAAATTTTTAAGCAAAAAAATATCAACTGACAGTGTTTTCTGAATTGTATTATTTTATATGCTTTTTTCATACATATGTATGTTTCATTGCATACTTTTACGTAAAAGGGTAGTTTTTTGGCAAAATTATAATGAGAGCGAAATTTTGAAGTGTCATGTAATTAAATTGGAGTTCTAAATCATTTTTACATCGTTTAGGGTGGGTTTCCAGCTTTTAAAACGTTTTTGATTAAGAGGGGTAGGTATGTATGTCTCAGGGGTAGCTTTTGGAGATTGTATTATATATTATCGGAGAAAAAAAAGCAAAAAAATATAAACTAACCGTGTTTTTAAGTTGTATTATTTTTTATGCTTATTTCATAAATATATATATATATATGTTCCGCTGCATACGTGCACGTGGAAGGGTAGTTTTTTGTGAAATTATAATAAGGGAGAAGCTTTCAAGTGTCCTGTAATTAATTTGGTGTTCTAAATCATTTTTACTTTGTTTAGAGGGGTTTTCTAACTTTTAAAACGCTTTTGATCAAGAGGGGTAGGTATGTATGGCTTAGGAGTAGTTTTTGGTGATTGTATTATACATTATCGGAAAGCAGGGAAAGAGCAAAAAATATCAACTAACAGTGTTTTCTGAGTTGTATTATTTTTTATACTTTTTTCATACATGTATATGTTCTGTTGCATACTTTCACGTGAAAGGGTAGTTTTTTTGGGAAATTATAATAAGAGGGAAATTTTCAAGTGTCATGTAATTAATTTAGAGTTTTAAATCATATTTAGATGCTGTACACGTTCACGTAAAAGGGTAGTTTTTAAGGAAAACTATCATGAGAGGGAAATTTTCCAAGTGTTATGTAAATAATTTAGATTTCTCGATCATGTACACATGGTTTAAGGTGTGTTTTCAAATTTTCAAAACGTTTTTAATCACGAGGGGTAGGTGTTTACGTCTTAGGGGTAGTTTTTGTGAACGTATTATATATCATCGGAGGAAAAAAATAGCAAGAAAATATCAACTAACAGTGTTTTCTTAGTTGTGTTACTTTTTATGCTTTTTTCATAATTATATAAGTTTTGCTGCACACGTTCAAGTGGAAGGGTAGTTTTTGGGGAAAATTATAATGAAAATAAAATCTTGATCTTCAAGTAATTAATTTGGAGACCTTAATCATGTGTACATTTTCGAAGGTGGTTTTCCCACTTTTAAAACGTTTTTGATCACGAGGGGTAGGTGTGTAAGACTTAGGGGTAGTTTTTTGGGAAACGAAATTTATATCATTAGAAAGCAAAAAAAAAGTAAAAAAATCTCCACTTATCATTCATCTCATCATAATAATTTTTAGTGAGTTTTCGTAGATGGCGGCGCTGAGTGGACGTCTTGCTAGCGCCGCCACCCTTTTCTCCGAAGTTTAAAGAGCAAAAAAAATTTTTTTAGAATAAAATTAGTAAATAGAAAGCAAGAAATAGAGCGTTTTCCATTTTTTAATTTTTCTGGTTTTTTAAAAAAACTTTTATACGAACAAAGAATTTATATTATTCAGATAGAACGAGTAGATTTTCTTTTAATCGCAAAAAAAAGAATAAAAATTGAAAAATTAAATTATTGGAATAATGACACAAGAGACGAAAAAAATAAAAATACAAAAGCTGTTTAACCGAAAAATATCTACAAATGTGTTATAAACTCTGCTTATAAAAATATATTAAAAATAAATGAGTGAAATTTTTGCCAAAAAGACACAAACTACAATAACATTTTATTTAACAAATTTTATTGCCTAAATTATATCTACAAATTTGCTTAGAACCACCTCACACTAGGACGTGTATTTGTAGTTTGAATCGTGAAAAATATCATTCAAAATAAGCAATTAAAATGTATTGGAAAAGTGACACGAGTTGAATTAAAAGTTTCTTATAAATTGTATTAATATAAATTTATTGGAATGAAATACATTTTTCAGGGTAGCTAAGAATAAAAATTAAAGCAGGATATACCCAAAAGGGCAGTTCGACCCAAGTCGGGCAGTTCTAAAAGTCAAACTGGGTAGTTCTAATATTTTTCTTTCATTCACGTTACAAAATTATACATAAAATTAAAAATTCGAAGGAAATGTATAGAATTGTTATTAATAAATCGCATCTAAATAGATCTTAGAATATTTATACATAACGATATTTTACAAAAACTCATGTTTTTATATGCTTGCTCGTACAAATTCTAATTTTACATTGTTTTTATAAGCGTAAGTATTAAAGCTTTTTCAAAATTTTGAAAATTAACGATCATTGGCATTAATTTCCGTATAAGCGCCTACATTAAACAGCAAAGTGTTTAGGGAAAAAGTATGAGAAAAGTATTCAGTACAAAAAAATTTGGGAAGCAACTACCTTTTTTTCAGGTATTCGCTTACGGCCAGGTCGGGTAATTCTAAACTTTGCTTAGGGTATACCCTGATTTAAAGCAAAATGAGAAAAAAATATTCAATTAATTATATAAAATAAAATTTGTACTTTATTTTGCAATATCTAAATAAGCAGCTCTATTCCAACGTACAGAAATAAATGTAAAAAATGTTCGTTAAAGCCGAAGGTGGGCTGAAACTTACGTCGGTACAAAAAAAGTAATGCACGAAGGCAACAAAACCAAAACTTTCAGACAGATGAAGATCAATTGGAAGTTGTGACTAACTACTAGTCGGGTGTTTGAGGAAAAATGAACAGATGCAATTTGGACACTACGTGGTTCAAACTGGAGGAAGCAAGGGCAAGCAATAGCTCAGAAATGCATCTGACAAACATCACAGCTTTGGATGTTTCAGTTGTCTTGAAGAGGGCAAGTAATTGGAAAGCTCCAGGTCCGGACATGGTGCACAATTTCTGGTACAAGTACCTGAGGAGTGCGCACCTTGCGTTGGCAAGGTGTTTTCAGAAGATCATTGAACACCCAGATTTGATGCCAGGTTTTATGCTCCAAGGTATAACGTATATGATACCAAAAAAACCAGACGCTCAAAATCCATCTGACTTTCGATTCCATTATTATATTCAATCATAATTCAATCATAATATTCAACAATTTATAAATCTATTACAGCTACCATTGCAGATAAGGTATATTCTCATTGTGACAAGAATGAAATTCTTACAGAAGAACAAAAAGGATGTTGTAAAAACTCACGAGGCTGTAAAGATCTAGTCACTATAGACGCTGTTGCCATGACTCAAACTCGTAAGCATCAAAGGAACTTACTCATGGCATACATTGACTACAAGCAAACGTTTCCTTCCGTTCCGCATGACTATTTGCTTGAAGTCTTAAAACTTTACCAAATCTGTCCACGCATTATTGACTTTCTAAGCCATGTGATGAGGCTCTGGGGTACAAGAATCAAGTATTTTCATCATGCACAACCAAGGATAACTAGATCAATACGCTTTACGACAGGTATATTTCTAGGAGACTCCTTCAGCGCACTATGGTTCTGTTTAGCATTGAATCCATTGAGCAAAACACTAAACAGCATGTCTCATGGCTTCAGAATTCATGATAATGAGGATGGTCATCAAGTGAGCCATCTTCTTTACATGGATGACCTGAATCTGTACGCAAGTTCAGGCCAGAAACAGCAGCAAGTGATTGATGTCACAAAGCAGTTTTCCAATGATATCCACATGGAGTTCGGACTAAATAAATGCAGAACAGTGCATTTAATCAGAGGGAAATTAGAGACCGCAGAGTTAGAGAACGAGTTCGAAAATGACATCGAGGCAATGGCTGCAGGCGAATCATGTAAATATCTGGGTATTCTTGAATCTAAGGGTCTTCAACATACGATAGTTAAGACAAGCCTAATGACTGCCTTTACTATGAGACTTAGATTAATTATGAAGAGTTTTCTCGACTGGGCAAATAAAATCTAGGCGATCAACACATATGCCATCCCTGTCCTCACGTACTCCTTCGGGCTCATAAAATGGTCCAACACCGACATTGAAAAGTTAAACAGAATTGTTCGCGTAGAAATGACGAAGCACCGAATGCACCACAGAAATTCAGGAATTAAAAGGGTAGTTCTACCACGACATTTAGGGGGTAGGGGCGTTGTAGCTGTCAAAAAACTGTGTGAGTCACAAGTTATACAGTTACGAAACTATTTCAACAGCAAACAAAATGTTGCGCTTTACAGAACCATCTGTCTAGCGGATCTTGAATGCACGCCCTTAAATTTGTCCTCAGATGGTGCCTTGAATATCAGGGCAGAAACCATTGAGGAATTAGAAATACAATGGAGGCAGAAAGCCATCCATGGCGAGCACCCCAACACGTTAGATCAAAGTGAAGTGGATTGTGAGGCATCTAATATTTGGCTAAGAAAAGGTGTTCTGTATCCAGAGACGGAAGGATTCGTCATTGGAATACAGGACAAGGTTGTCAGCACCAAGAATTATCGCAAACACGTGTTACATCAAGACGTGGTTGACCGGTGCCGATTATGTGGAGATACCAACGAATCCATCGAGCAGAATATTGATGGCTTTCGGGTAATGGCTCAGAGAGAATATACGTACAGAAATAATGATGTAGCGGGCATTATACATCAACAACTTGCCCTAAACATATGACTCTTAAAATAGTGGGTGCCCTTCTATAGATACATTCCAATCCCCGTTTTAGAAAGAGCAAATTTCATCTTATATTGGGATGTTACTATCCAAACGGATAATTACATCCGGGCCAATCGACCTGACATCGTGATGCGAGAAAAAAAGGTGGAAGAGTCTACATCATCGACATTGCTTGTCCGCTTAACCGAAATTTGCAGTCAACCTATACAACCAAGATCCACAAGTATAACGAGTTAAGGCATGAAGTAAAGACCATATGGAGGAATGTGAACCATGCATCCATTCATCCCATTGTGATTTCGGCTACAGGCAATGTGCACGCAAGATGCACTGAACATCTTGAACATTTACGAGTCAGTAGGGCATTGGCAGCAGCTCAGAAGGCGGTTTTATTAAAGACCTGTCGCATTGTAAGAAGCTTTCTTGACCATCAGAAAGCGAACGACTAAAAACCCGTGGAGTGGCAGATGGTAGCTCTAAAAAAGCATCTAGAGGTGACTGTTGTCACCTCCAACGCTCGTGGCCGCTCGTAATTGTATACCTACAACATCATCGCAGGAGGTTTCAACCATCGTATTAAATTATTTGAATTAACTTATAACATTCTAATCTCATCAGTCACTTGACTTAGTCCGTGGTTATGATGTATCACCGGGTTTACCCGAGTAAAAGTTTAATAAAAACACATAAATAATACTATTATAAAAATATTAATTATAATAATAATAACAATAATATACAATAATACTAATAATACTAATAATTCTAATAATAATACTAATATAATATTGAAAATAATAATAACAACAACAATAATAATTATTAATATTCGAAATCTCTCACAAAGCGCTAATAGTGTTTCACTCTGTCCCAAATTTAAAACTTGCAGCACCATTCATTCATTTAAGCCTTGAGGCAAAGCGATTACATTATATTAACAGCCGATTAAGCTATCAATCTCAAATGCGATGTCATGTTTGACCAACAAAAAAAGTATCTAACATGAGATTGATAAAAAGTTCTTGGATGTAAACTGCATCGCGAATGTAATTTGAGCGAGTATAACTGCATTAAATGCACTTTTTTAGTTGTTTCGCGTTTGTGTATGGGCAATCACATTATGAAGTTAAACTAGTCAATGTTACACAAGTCTATGTATGAAATAAAATGCTAACTCTATAAATTCAATTCTGCTATATTTCAAGTCAAACCTTAATTTATGTGACCCCTTTTGAGATTATTATTATATAATAAACGTGCAATGCAGAAGAGATATTAGATTGAGTCTCATTCTCAATAATGTATATAATATACCAAACATTGAGTACACGGAAAAATTTAGTCGCTTAAAATTTAGACGATTATTTGTAGAATCTTGGACAGAGAGAAAAGTCTTCAATTGTTTCAATGCCTTTGAAGAAATAATAAAAAACTATTTATGAGGTGTAGAATAAAGTCTACTAATATTTAAAAACTAAGTCACAGAAAAAAAGGCGAGTAATTCTTATGTAAAAGTATTTTATGAACTAAGAGATCTTCTCTAAGAAATACTCTAAAGGTTAACAATATTTGAAAGAGTTTCTCTAGACTTTACATGACAGACGAGAAATTTGAAAGAGATAGGATTTAAAACCTAATTTTGTACATTAGAGTATGAAGTTGATCAGATTTTATATTATTTTAAACGGAATTTGAGATTTCTTGCTAAAGATAATTTAAGAGACTAGAAATAAAAGAACTGAGACACCTCAGCTCATAGAACTTAGTCGACAGTCGCAGAAAACGAGAGGTGATTTGCACCACTCTTCACGTAGATAGTTCATTTCTGATCTTTTACATTTTAACTGAATTAGAATTTTATTTTTTAGGCAGCAGATTTTAAATTTATATATTTCTGATTTTAGCATCTTCTATTGGAATAACAAGTTTAGAACGTATCACCTCTTCAATGAAACTACAATTTTTTTAATTTATTACTTGAAAAAACCTACAAATTTTGAAGCTTAGTAAATGTGACAAATTCTTTTAGTAAAACAAACAATAAAACTGTTCATTTAAAAATATTAATACTTTTCAAAGGATTTTTGTCAAAAATCTGGGCTCTTCGGAAAGTAATTTCTGTCAAATTTTTCAAATCCTTTAAAATCTTTTGAAATGCCTAGACTTTTTTGTTAAGATTTCTAAAGTACTTTATTATTTTTTTTAAATAACCCTTCCAACATTTGTTTTAATTCGTTGAAATTCCTGTAAATTGAACAAATAAATTAAAAATTCCTTGAAATCTTTTAAAAGATCCTGAAATATTTAAAATCCATAACAATCTTTTGAAATCCCTTGCAATTTTTTAAAGCTTTAGATTGAAATTTAGAATCGAGAAAATTTTCAAAACGTTAAATATTGAAATGATTGTAAATTAGAGTTTTGAAACTGGGATCATTATAAATTCAAAGCTTTCGAAATTAAAGTTTCGCAAATTTTTAACTTTTCAATAAGAATAATTTTCAAATCGCTGGGATTCAAGTTTTCAAATTTTTATTTGTAAACTCGGAAGCTTATCTATAAAGAATTAATAATCACAAATAAATTAAAAGCGTTTAAAATTGAAATGTATGTTTTTTAATTGGACAATCTGTAAACGAAACTATTTCAGACTGAGAAAACAGAAAAATTGTAAAACATTAAAAATTTAACAGTTGGTAGATTAGTTAAATTATTAAATTAAAGTTTTAATTATAGAAATTACTCGAGTTAAAGTTTAACTATTTCTGAAACACTTTTTGTATATAATTATGAAATTATATATCTTTTTTTGAAAAACATACTTTTAAATTTTGAACGCCTTCAATTTATTTATGACCACTAACTTTTGTAAATAAACTTTCAAGTTTACAATTCAAAATTGATAGACTTGAATCCCATTGAGTTGAAAATTTATTACATTTCATAGTTGAAAATTTTTGAATATTAAATTTCTAAACCTTTGAATTTTTATTGATCCCATTTTCAAAACTCTAATCTACAAACATTTCAGTATATAATGTTTTGAATTTTTTCTCTTTTATAAATTTCAATTTAAAGATTTACAAAATTTCAAGAGATTTCAAAAGATTTTAAAGGATTTTAAATATTTGAGGATGTTTTAAAAGATTTGAAATATTTCAGGGCGTTTTCAAATTTTCAAGGAATTTTCAGGGAACTTAAAAAATTTTCAAGAAATATCAAAATATTTTTAGGAATTTTAAATATTTGAGGATGTTTTAAAAGATGTCAAGGAATTCTAAAATTATTTTTATAATTCACAAGAACTTCAAAGAATTAAGAAATTTTTGAAGGATTATTAAAAAAAATGCAAAGTACTTCAGAAATATTAAAAAAATGTTTTAGGTATTTCAAAAGATTTGAAAAATTGGAGAGAATTTTAAATGATTCCAAGGAATTTTAAATTGATTAAAGTAATTTAATATGAGATTTTAAAGTATTTGATATATTTCAGAATATTCTAACAGATTCCAAGGAATTTTCATCTTATTTTTATATTTTTAAGGAATTACAAAGAATTTTAAAGAAATACTTTTAAAATCTTTAAAAAAAGGTCAAGGTATATCAAAATATTTTGGAGGTGTTGCAGTATTTAAGAGTATTCCAGAATGTTACAAGGAATTTTTAAATGATTAAGGTAATTTAATATGAGATTTTGAAAGATTTAATATATTTTACGATATTTTAATAGATTCCAAAGAATTTTGAATTGATTTCAATAATGTAGTATGAGATTGTAAAAGATTGGAAATATTTTAGGGTATTTTTAAAACATCAAGGAATTTTCAAGAGCTTTGGAGATTTGCAAGAGATTTCAAAAGATTTAAAAGAATTTTAAAGATTGGAGGATGTTTGAGAAGATGTTAATGAATCTTCAATTCATTTTTATAATTTAAAGGAATTTTAAAGAATTTTAACAATTTTAGCAGAGTTATTTAAAATAATTTCAAACTACTTTAGAAATCTTTAAAAGGTGTCAAGGTGTTTCAAAAAAATTTGAAGGTGTCGAAATATTTGAGAGTATTTTAAAATGTTCCAAGAAATGTTCAATTTATCACAGTCATATAATATAAGATTTCAAATGATTTGATATATTAGGATATTTAATAGATTCCAAAGAATTTTCTAATGATTTCAATAATTTAGTACAAGATTTTAAAGGATTTGAAATATTTAAGGGTATTTTGAAAATTGCAAGCAATTTTCAAGAGCTTTGAAATATTTCAAGAGATTTTAAAGCATTTTAAATATTTTAGGATGTTTTAAAACATTCTAAGGAATTTTCAATTAATTTCAATAATTTAAAACAATTTCAAAGAATCTTAACGATTTTTTTCAACTTTTCTGGTTGAAAGTGGAACTAATTTGTTAACATTTTTTTGATGATTTATCAATCTAGTTAAAGTAGTATAGAATTCAGCTTTTTGGATGAAAATCTAACATTTTGTTTAAAAACTAAAAAATTTTTTTTAAAATTTATATATTTTATTCAAAGTTTATTTTTTGCAGAAAACTAATTTTTTTAGTTGAAATTTTAACTATTTCTATTAAAATTTAGTCACCTAGTCATTAATATTAACATAATATTTTATAATTATAATTTTGTTATTAATAATATATATATATATATATAATTGTAATAATATCCATATTATAAACACCTGAAAAACATAAACTCAAAATCGACACATACATGAAATTAAGACTCACGCGAAACATTAAAATCATAAATTTCTTTCCAATGCGAATCGAGATATAAATAGAATAACACCGAAGTTTTCCAAAGCTTTCATATCGGCATTCATCGTGTAGCAGAAGACCTGAGAAAACCGAAGTTGGAGTTGTACATTTTCGACTTAAACGCGAACTTAAAGTGGTAACCATACACCTCCTGTTTTGCGGCTCCCAAACGGTAGGTATGGTGGGAGTAAATTTCTAGCTCGATCTGCAGCTCTGAATAATATTACAAATTACATTACAATTGAAAGAATAACTGAATAAGCTTTCTAACGTTTCCGTGCCTATAATATTGTTAAGTACAGTTAAATTACATCTAAAATCAATAAAAGATTTTGTTTACACAAGCTTTCTCAACAGTGAGACATTCTCCGGGCCTTTCATATTGCAGATACAGTTCTGATTCTCACAAGCGGTGAAAGAAACACCTAGTGACTATATAAGGGCGGTTCGAATATTGAATTCAGCGTACGAAACTGCGTTAGTCCGTCAGTGTGTACAGCGTTATAAGGGGTAGTATGAAGTTAGTTTAGTATAGGTTTGCGTATAAGCCATAAAGTCGGATATGCTACCAAAATAGTGTATGCATGTAGGGGTGTCTGTATATGCATAGAAGCGAAGGTGTGTATTGAACTTGTGACGTTATGAGTAATTGTTTTTTTTCTTTCTTCTCGATTTTCTTCGACTGTCGCTGAGACTCTCGGTAACTGGATTAGAAATTTTATACCGCTGTTTATTTAAACTCTGCAATTAACATTTTTTAATTCTTCTGAAATGTTTTATAATTTCTAGATAATTATTGACCACATTCTTCAACACGGAGGCTTCAAAACTTGATTCGACTTGTTCTCGTATCCGAGACTAATACACAAAGTCGACGAATTCTTAAGCGACTAATTCTTTCCGTGAATAGATGCCAATTATATGTATATCAGGAAATTCGTTTTGATCATTATTTTATATATTTGAAACGACTGAGTGGAATTGAAATAACATTAAAAGAATTGCGATTTCTCCATAAAATCGTAATTATGTACTTCACTCTAATTTTAGGATTTAATGTGAGAATACAATTTTGAACTTCTTCTTTTTGTTTTGTTTGAATAATTAATGTTTTACGTGTATGTTATTTTTGAAATGTTTTACTACTTGATGTTTAATATATTTCAGTGTTTTGAGTTTCAAACCCCCAAAAACTTAAATATCAAGAGACAAGAAGGGCCCAACCATATTTAAATTGACAAAATTATTTCTCGTGCAAACTTCAAGTCCACTCAGCTACCGAAATATCCTTTACAACACGATCATTTGTCATGCTTAGGTGGTACTAATGCAAGCACCACGTAATCTTAAAGCGGTTGGTTAGTCTCGGCATCATAAATTCCCCCGAGTATGGTATTCGTTTTACAGATGCATACCCATCATTATGCCTAGTAAGAGCATCTATATATTTATGCTAATGTGACCGAGAAAAGGAGGTGTAAAACTTTTTCCACCTGCCAACTCGACCGCCTCTGCCACCCGCAGAGAGCAACAGAAACTTTATTTTCTCGATTAGTTGCTTTATCCGTCGGCTTTCCAGAGGACACCTTAATCTTCGGTCTTTCTTCCAAATACGAAGAAAGGATAAACGTTCATTATTAAAGAAAATAAACAACAAAGACTTTAAGAATTTTAGTAAATGCGATTGAAAAGTGAAGAATAATTCATTGTTCGTATTGTTTGAGTTAAATAATCTCCATAGTCGTTTCAATTGTTTCACATGTTAATACGGAATTGAAAACTTGAGCATCAGTTGGCCGTGCGGAACAATCCGCTCGCTTTAATAATCTGAGCGGACGCATTTTCTTTGAAATATTTACCATTCTCATGAATAAAAATGTTCAAAATTGTATCAATATTATCCCTCTCTTCTATCAACACCTCAATTGTTTTTCATAGTTACAAAAAAAATTTGCGACAACATTATCATTATGAAAATTTATATAAATGTAAGACAATGTAAATAAATGCAAGATACATTTTACAATACAATATAATTATAATCCTAATCTAATCGCATTTGGCAGCGTATATATTCTGTGTGTATCGAAAAAATCCGGCTATTTGCAGCTATCATTAAAACTATCTTTAATGAAATATATGAATATAGAACATATTGACTGGCCTTGCAGGATCAATTCTCATAATTTCATTCCTAAATTATGTATTTCGAACAAAATATTATTATTCGAGAGAAAAAACAAAAAAAATATTAAATGCGATAATGATGGTCATAAATAATTACTGTATTCATATTTCCTTCGAACATAATCTGTTTAGTACTTCCAATTTAACAATACAACTTTTTTACAGAATAAGTTGTACGGCTGACCGCGGTCGCGTTCATCAAAAGAGTGTCGAAAACTCGAGAAGTGGGCACTTAGTTTTGTTGAAACTCGTGATAATTTTGTGTGGAATTCAAAGTCCAAACTTCTCTCTAAAAAATGATCCTCTTTCACTTTATTGGAAATCAAACCATGAGAAAATCCAAAAGTGAAATAGCTCTCAAAAAAAAAAATTTCAATCTCTCCAGTGATACAATTTAGATCAAACAAAAATTTTAGTTCCACTTTAATGTATAAATAAATAACAACTTCTGGATAACAGGATGGTTTGGTGGGTTAATTTTTCTGCTTACATTTAACTACCTTTAACTCTTGCATGCCAGCAAGTACAATTTCTTTTCACTTACATAGGCATTTTAAAACATAATTTAACCATAAACTCATATCTCAGAGAATCATTTAATTAAAAGTAGTTCTATTATTATTTTAAAAATTATTTTTCTAAATAATTAATGTTCTATCATAAACTATAGCATATTAGAGAATTTCGTGCCAGTCTAGCATTCTATTAGGCGTTCCAGACTAAACTATTAGAGCGCCACTTCAACATTTCGACTGTGGCACAATAATCACTACATTTTTGTTTTAATTATATTTCGACCATATATTTCCGACAGTAAATTAATGGATCATAAATTATTCTAAACTCTAAAATACCCTATTAAAATACATGTTTAATATAAATGTTCTGCTCTTCATTTAACGTGCTTCGTATAATTAGAGACGCCAGAGTGTACTTAATCAGCCGCATTAGCCAAAAAGTTCATTAAGATTCTGAAAAAAGGAACACTGGTCCAAGAAATGAGAAATACGGCACTGATCCCGATGCCTTGGGCCGTACAGAAGTGATAATTTCGTGATTGAATATATCGAAGGGGCCCCATGCTGGGTTGAACTCGTCAGAGGCGTCCGTGCCCCAAGGAGTATGGGTTTCACGGACAAGAAATACTCTTCATCAGTAGTGGTAAAACATACATACATTATAACACCATTAAAATACCCGAACCAAAACACTGTGCGACCTGGACCCCTATTTTACATACTTATACCAATTCACCCTGGTGGCACGTCGTTAAAAATGCTGTAATTTTCTTAAATGCGTGCATTAATGACCGTATATTCCGATTTCGTTTTGTCTAACCATAAAAATAAAAAATAAATTAAAGATTCAGAAAGAAGATTCCTTTTGGGCTCTTTTTAAAAGCCACTTTTCACTTAAATTACTTGAAGTGAGTTTAGCTCAAGTTGAATGCTTATTATGTTAATGCTATTAGCATATGATTTAAAATTAGCTGATATTTAAGACATATTCGATGATCATTTCCTGAATTCTATAATAAAGTGGTTTTCTCTTTTCACTTTGTCATTTTTATACTTGTAAAACTCACCTGGATTTTGTTTATCATTGCATATATTGACAACTAAATTAGCACAACTTGATACCATCCATTGGAGCTGTTTTTTGTCAAAGTTTTCATCCAACTAAGTCATTTATAAAATTCACGCTTGAAAATAAGCATCGCCCAAATTAACAACAGCTTTTTGTAATTCAAATGTACGAAATACGCGATTGGAAAATACGTTTTTATTTTACTTAATAAATAATTAAGTTTTCACTAGTTGTCAGTGACACATTTCCAGTTATTTCAATCAGTGAAACTTTACTGACAATCAATGACATTTCACTAATTCATATTTAGAGAGTATTGCCCCGGTTCGCAAAATACATTTGTTTTAAAGTTCACATGCGCTAATGTTATTCTCGTACAGTCAGATTGATCGAAGCGCTTTGCATATCACTTATGTTAGCAGCATGGAAGTCCCGCTTTGAAGATAGTTCTTGCAAAAATATTGAGTGGTGATACTTTCAACACTTATCTTGAAAGTGAGGACATTCCATGCCTCTGTATGCAATGTAAGCCTAATTATAGCGTATGCACGCTTTGCAACACATATATTTTTTGAACCGACGCAATGGACATGCGCGTTCATGAAATCGCTATGCACGTGTGATTAAATCATTTGCTGTCAACTACCACTGCACGTTTCGTAGTCATCGGCAATTGCCTATTTTGCGCACTTATATCACAAACAGCTATTCCCTGTACTATAAGTCGGAATAAATCTTAGTGTCGCAAAACGTTGAGGTGCGATATGCAAAAATAAAGAAGAGAAATTGAGAACTGCTGTTAGGGATTTGGTCTGGCGTTAACCTAGAGGCAAGCTGGCTCATTGGCCGGT
The DNA here is from genome assembly GCF_010883055.1 of Belonocnema kinseyi. Classification (NCBI taxonomy): domain Eukaryota; kingdom Metazoa; phylum Arthropoda; class Insecta; order Hymenoptera; family Cynipidae; genus Belonocnema; species Belonocnema kinseyi. Next base: position 46,717,566 of record NC_046658.1, on the reverse strand, counting down.
GCCTGGCAGACAATTACTCGGTGGACCCCCTGTGGCAGCGATGGATGTCTCTCTTGCGGACCCCACAATCCACATCCCATGTTTCTATGCTCGGCTATGCTGGCATCCTTCTCTCACCCCTTCAGTACTAACCAGCAATCCGCTAAACCCTTCTCCTTCTCTTGGCCCCATCCACGGCGATATAAACTGTTTGTTTAGTTGATATATCGTGGAGATACTTATCACCTCATACGAATATGAGGAATGCTTCGCAGGTATTACGAGTGAGATATTGTATCCTAAAAGGAATCTAATGATGTCGTGCCCGGGAAGCCACGTGACGTCCATTCAACTCAGCCTACCAATTTGGATAGAGCGAGGAAACTAAGACGAAGTATGTTGTTCTTGGAACTCTATTAAGTTGTTTCTCGCATTATGAGAAAGACGTTTCATTCTTCTCTCTTTCCAATGCTCGAAAATCTTTTTTTCAACGAAAAAGGTTACAATTTTATATTCTATACTCAAACAAAAATGTATTTGACTCAAAGAAATTTTTATGAATGCAGACATTTGTAAGTAAGTATTTGATATATTGATATTTTGTTGAAAAATGTATTATCACCATCGTATGTTTAGTGAGAATTGTTTTGAAAATATTGTTTTAAAAAATTGAGCATTTTTGAAATATTATATTAACTTTTCTTAATTTCTTTGTTTTATCGGAAGTTAATGACGTTTTCCGAAGAAAATGTCCACGTTTCAATTTGTTACTGATGTACTTCGCGACTTAGTTGTTTTTATAAATATAAAATTTAGTTTTTGCGAAGGGTTTTTGTGTCTCCTGAAAAATCATCAAAATGGTGTTTCTGCCTTATTGAAACACCACCCTTCAAATAATAACAGCAATTTTAACAGGTTTTAATAGGTAAAATTTAGCGTTAACATGGTTTATGAAATTGACAAAAAAGACCCAGTGATTACTGAAAAAAAATTTAGAAGAGAAACTTAGGTGTAAATAATACAAAAAAGTGCAGGTTATAATTCTTTAATTAAATGTATGTAGTTATTTAATTTTTTCTTCTGTTTTAGTCAAAAGTCTTTATTTTCATTTAATTTGAATTTGTATTTTTTATTTTAGTTCTATTTAATTAAAAAAAAATTATGTTCCTTAGAAATGTACATAAAATTATTTTGGTTGCATTTTTTTCAATTAAGCTATTAGCTAAATTATATCTTATAAAAACTATTAATTTAATCTAATATAAATATTAAAGAAATACAATGATCTAGAGTAAATTAGTATGGAATAAAAATTACGGTTTTTGCCTAAAGCGAAAGGAAAAAATGTGCCCCCGCCGGGCGGGCACATCCTCCTCGCGCGCTGTGCGCGCTTCTTGCTTTCCTCAATAGTATATTTATCTCGCGCTTCACGCCCGACAATGTACTTACCTCGCGCTACGCGCTAGATCTTTTTGCACAGACTTTTTAAAACTAAAGGTCAAAGCATCGACAACAGTCATTTGGTGATTGTGAATTCTCTATTATTAGAGCTCCTTCGGCTTTAACGAACACATTTTCATCACGTATCTCGTACTTCGCACTCGATTTTACTCCTAAAATTGTATGTCATTCCAATAAATGTATATTATTATAATTCACAACATGCATTGGTATTAAAACTGACGTAGTTTTATTGTCTTATTTACAAAAAATGCGTATTCTTTAAACAAAATTTATTTTTTAAACATTTGATGGCAACTTTTTTCGTTTTTCCATAAACTTAATTGGCTCATTTCCAATGTTATTTGTATGACTTAAATTTTACACTTACGGTGTAGGGCTTTAAAGATTTGAAAATATTTTTTACAATTCATTTTAAATTCACCCTAATTTATTATTGAATTGTTCTGAATTCTTTTGAATTCTTCTGCATTCAATCTATTCTATTCATTTAATAGATTTATTAAAAGTTTTTTTTCCATTCATCTTGAAGTCTTTAAAACTAACTCTAAATTCTAAGGTATTTGATCAAATTCATTTGAATTCTCTTTAATTGTGGGTCCGGATGCAATAAGGGCACATAAAATTTTTTCGTGCGAAAACGAAGTCCCCTGGAGGCTTTAGAAAAAATTTTCGAATTTTAATTT
>NC_046658.1:46708794-46715340 GCF_010883055.1 Belonocnema kinseyi | reverse complement strand
AATTAAAATTCGAAAATTTTTTCTAAAGCCTCCAGGGGACTTCGTTTTCGCACGAAAAAATTTTATGTGCCCTTATTGCATCCGGACCCACAATTTTTTTACAATTAATTTTTTTAAATATTATATTTATTTTTGAAGATATTCTCTTAAAACTATCGAACTTCTACGTTTTTAATATTTTTAAGAATGGGTGCGGATCTGATTTCAAAAATTCAGAAAGTCTCCTTTTGATACTTTAAATTTCAATTTGTTTAGTTTTCATGTTTTGAATTTGAAAATATAAATGAGAAGGAAGCCTTTTTGGATACTGAGGAAAAAAGTGGTATTTTTTTGTATGCTAAAATGTAAAAAAACGGCCTCTCATATAAAAAATGGGCGAAGGAAATTTTGTAGCTACGTATTGGAATATACGCATTAATAAACATTATAATTTTTCTCGTGCCATTTTTTCAAATATTCAATTCAATTATTTTTAATGTTATTTTTTACCATTAGAACGAAAACCACTCGTTTTATAAAGACATTATTCAAAAATAATTTTTAGACTTTTATGCGTTGAACAATTTTTGTGAATTCATTTTCTCATATCCTGTGTCATTTTAATACAAAAATTAATTTTTTTATTTTTAATGTTATATTTCACGAATAAAATAGAAACTACCTATCATATTTAAAAAAGCCATTAATGTCAATTTGTTTGCTCTACTTTTGGTGAAAAAATCTTAACTATTTATTTTTTCTTAGCTTGAGACATATGGAAAAAAATGTAATTCTTCTATTTATAATGTTTTTTTTTTTATAAATAAAACAAAAACTACGTATCCTACAAAAAAACTGATTTATAACAAATTTTTGGATATTTTTTGGGTGTAAAATTTTAGTCTTATTATTTTTTTCCTAGCTGGCATAGTTTGACCGCAAAATGCAATCTTTAATTTTTGATTATTTTTTGTTCGCTCAAAATTTGAATTTTCAATTTTTCGAAAAAATTCAAAAAATTGTTATGATCATCTTGCAGGGCTATCTAAAGTTAGCATTTTTCTTTTTTTTTTATCTTTTGTCATATCGTGCGTTATTTGGCTTAAAATTTTCATCTTCGTCGTTTTTTGTTTTGTTTTTTTTTTTTTTTTTTTAATTTTTTAAATGCTATAACTCTGGTAATTTTTAGTTATATGAAAAAAGTCATTGGGATACATTGTTCGATTTTTTGAATGATGCGAATATCCGTACTGAGAACTTTTGAATCTTGAATAAAAAATGATCACAAAAATATTCAAAATGCGCTTACTTCTAGAATTTGTATCCAAATGGCTAGCTAACAACCTTGGCATTAACTCAGGACACTAAAAGAGTGTACCAAAGACCAATCTCATAGATTAATTTTTTCAAAAGTTATCGTACTCACAGACAGACAGACATACAGACACATTCTAAACATTCTGTTTTTCGGATTCAGGGGTCTCAAAACGTCAACCTTTTGACAAAAACTGGGGGGGGGGGGGATTTTATACAAATCTAAAACCTTCTCTGATGAGAATCTAAAAATGATTTAATTTGGTAAGAATAATTTTTTGATAGTCCCGTTTTTGGTTTTAATTGTAAAAAATAGCATTGAAAACATGAAAAATTGCATTTTTTTAAACCCCACACACGAAACGAAAAATAAATTAAAAGACAAAAGTTATGATGAGAATGTGCCTACGCAGCGGGGAAATCAAAAAGCAACTTTTTTCATATCATGCGTTATTTGGCTTAAAATGTTCATTCTTGTGTGTTTTGTTTTAATTTGGTAAATGCTATAACTCTGGTAATTTCTAGTTTTATAAAAAAAAGTCATTAAAATATATTTCTCGAATTTTTAAATAATACGAATGTCCATACAGAGAAGTTTTGAATGTTGAAAAAAAGTCGTCTTAAAAATATTCCAAACACGCTCAGTTTTTGGATTTTAATCCAAAATGGCTGGCTAACGAACTTAACCTTTAGTTTAGGACACTAAAAGAGTGGCCATTCTAATAGATTAATTTTTTCACAAATGATCGCGCTCATAGACAAACAGAAATACATACAGGCAGACACATTCGTGTAGGGCATTTAAAAAGCAACATTTTTCTTCTCGTGAGTTTTTTTTATATCCTGCGATATTTGGTTTAAAATGGTCATTTTCCTCTGTTTTTTGGGATTTTGTAAATGCTATAACTCCGGTGATTTTCCGTTTTATGAAAAAAGTCGATAAGATCAATTATTTGAATTTTTAAATAATGCATAAAGGTGTTAGTTAGGCGTATAATCTAAACAATGAATAACACAAACTACAAAATAGCCTCGGAAAGGACTGGAACTTTTAATGACAAAAGGCATGCACACGGAAAATCTAAAGGTCATGTTTCAGGCGACGAATGGAGACTGGGTGTTTGGAATGCTAGGGGAGTAAATTATCTCAAGGTAAAAGAATTGCGTGAAACTATGGACGTGAAGAAACTAGATATTTTATGTGTGCCCGAAACAAAGAAAAAGGGATGCGAAACTAAAGACATAAAAAACGGCGTGTTGAAAGGCGAATTTGAAATATGGTCAGGAGTAGACTGCGAATCGCATGGTAAACAAGAAGTAGGTCTCATTTTGAATGAAAGAGCAAAGCAGCATCTCGGAGACCATGGTTTCGTGTCTCCCAGACTGCTGTGGGCTAGAATGAAAGTAGGAATCAGAAGACTATTTGTTATAGCATGCTACGCGCCAGTTGATAGTGATCCTAGAGAAGTAAAAGACGCCTTCTGGGATACTTTAAATGACACAATAAACATCTGCGAACATGGGGAAAGAATAATTCTACTAGGAGACATGAACGGTTGGGTTGGCATCCAAAATCAGGATACAGAAAGAGTATTAGGTAATTTTGGGGATCCAAAAACAAACTATAACGGAGATAAACTATTTGGTCTATGCTTAGAAAGGGGTCTGTTTATTACAAATCGGATGTGAGAATAGATTTCCAAAATAAAATAATCGAAAGCATAGATAGGGCAACATGGGAGGACCGTATAAAAACAAAAATTTAGAGGGCGCCTGGACAGTGCTACGGAATATCCTTGTTAGATGCACGATCGAAGTGTGTGGTACCGCAGTTGTAGGACGAATTTCTCGTGATGCGTGATGGAATGATGAAATTCAGGCTGCCCAAAAAGCAAAAAGAGAAGCGTACAAGAGAACTTTGAACATCGCAGGTCTTAGCAATGAGGAAATAAGGAATACTAGAGGCTTTCAAAGACTATTTTAGGAAACAATTCGGATATGAAGCTATAGGACACTACAACTGCGATGTTGAATACGATGCGATGGAAAACTCAATTGAAAAAGTCTGTGTCACTGAAGTTAGGGATATAATTAAGAACTTGAAAAACGGTAAGGCTGCCGGGGTAGACGGTATTAACGCAGAAATGCTTAAACACGGTGGCGAGTACATACCACATAGAGTTTGCGAATTGATAAATTTATGTTTCGAGATGGGAGACGTCCCAGACGGTTGGAAAGAAGCTATTATCGTACCAATATACAAGAGAAAGGGAGATAAAAGCGAGTGCAATAATTACAGAGGGATTAGCTTATTAAGCACCGTAAGTAAAATATATTCAAAAATACTTATTCGTAGGGTAATGAAAGTAACAGAAACTAAGATTTGGGAAGTCCAAAGTGGGTTTATGCCAGGAAGGTGATGTACGGATCAAATATTTAGCTTACGGCAAATAACAGAAAAAAATTTGACAGTAGGAAAAAAAGTTTTCTGTGCATTTGTTGACCTAGAAAAAGCTTTTGACAAGGTAGATAGAAGTAAACTTTGGGAAGTCCTGAAAGAGTATGGAGTCAATGGATGGATCCTACAAGCTATAAAAACAATACGTACAGGTAGCAAAGCGAGTGTAAGAGTGAATGAGAAACTTAGTGACTGTTTCGATATTATTCAAGGAGTTAGACAAGGATGCGTTATGTCTTCATGGTTATTTATATTATTTATGGACAAGTGTTTAAGAATGGCTCTCTTCGACGAAGAGGGTGTGGATCTCGAAACAGTAAGGGTATGAGGGTTAGCGTTCGCAGATGATAAGGTTGTTATGGCAGAGTCTATCGAAGACCTACAAAGAATGTTGAATAAACTAGATGCAAGCATGAAGAGCATGGGCCTCAAAATTAACGAAAATAAAACAAAAACTATGGTGTTCGAAGGAAAGAATGAGAAAACACTATGCAATATTTTATTAAATGGTGAGAGAATTGAACAAGTTGATAAGTTCGTATACCTTGGTAGCTTATTTACTAGGGACGAGAAGATGGATGAGGAATTAGATAGACGAATAAATGAAGGTAAGAAGGTTATTGGTAGAGCAGGTCCCCTTATCAGAAGTAAAGATATATCAAATAAAGCTAAAATGGCAATACATAATTCTATATTTGTACCGACTGTACTATACGGTAGCGAGACATGGACTTATAAAGAAAAAGATAAGAGTAAAATTAACGCAATTGACATGAGATTCATGCCCATAATAAGCGGGAAATCCCTAATGGACAAAGTAAGTAATGAGATAATTCTAAAAGAATGTGGTGCAGAAGAGACGCTAGTCGACACATGGGAAAGAAATCGGTTAAGATGGTTCGGACATGTTGAGAGAATGCCAAATGAACGACTAACGAAACAAGTGTATCAAGGTAAAGTAAATGGTAGCGTGCCCAGAGGTAGACCGCGGAAAGAATGGTTAGAATGTGTGAATAAGACCCTACTTAGAAGAGACATAAGAAGTCACAGAAACACGAGAGCCTGCATGAAAAAATGCATGGTCGTAAAAGAAGCTAGAGAAGTATGCCAGGACAGAAAAGTATGGCGGCAAATAGTTAATAAAAAGAGTTTCAGTAGAGTGAATGACGCCTGAAACAAAGACCTTGGCTATTAATGGACCCAAGTGGGGAACCTTACAGCAACCTGGGTCGGAGCAGTGTTGCGGAACGAGCGTGTTATTTACTTAAATAGCACGCGAATTCTGGATCAATCTGAAAAATCTCTATCCCTTCCACACACTACTCCTTTCCCCTACGGAGTGAGTCACGCTTACCCCGAAAGGGAAATGACTTAATGGTGTAATAATAATAAACATCCGTATAGGAAATTTTTGAATTAAAAAAAACTGGTCTTAAAAATATTCAAAATGAGCTCACTTACAAACCTAATAAATCTCTGTTGAGAATGTAAAAAAAAATATTTTAATTTAAATTATGACTTAGATTATTTTACTATTATTTACGCTTCTAAAGCGTAGATACATGTAAAAGATTTTGAATTTGTGCACTATTTACGAATATATAATCATCAAATTCTTGGAGGAACAATTTTTTTTGAGAAATGGAAATAAAGTAAAATTAGATTTTCAGAAACATTTTTAATTATTGGAAAGTTTATAAAATGTATAAACTGTTAAATGGATTAGGAATGATTACTTATTTTCAAAATCGAAGAAAAAATTGCTTTTGAACTATATTTCTTAAAGATTGACCTACAAAGCTCACTAAATACACCTTCAAATGAAAAATTTAGAAAATTATCTTCTTACCATTAGAGATTTTATGCCGCTAATAAATTTTCGTAAAATAGTTACTTATACTTTCTGACGGTAGAGTGAGTTGAAAATTCTTCTTTATTCACGTCTTAGATTTTTTTGTTGAATGCACTGAAAAAAATGGTTAGTTAGGTCAACTATTTAGTTTGTAATATATTGTACTGCTAGTTTATTAGTTGCGACAACCATAATTAGTTGTTGGTACTAACTAGATAGTAAATGCAACTAATGGAATTGTTGCATCCACTAAGAAAATAGCAGTATTAACTAATAGAATAGCAGTGTGATACCTTACTAACTAAATAGTTGGCTCAACTAACCATTTTTTTCAGTGTGATTATAAGATTTTGAAAGCATTTAATTTACTTTCTAATACCTTTATAATCAAGAATCATTTCATTGAATTTTATTAATTAAACTTTTATTTTTTTAATATAACAAACTGCAAAAGATTTATTTTAAATAAATGAAATAAATACATAATTTTTTAGGGTTTGAATAAAACTTTGCTTTACAGCTTTAAGAAGGTTAGAAAAAATTTCAAAAACCAACATTGTATGTATTTCAAATTTTTGTTTCTATATTATAATTTTTTTCCGAAAAATGTACGTATACGTAATACAAAGAATTAGCGATAATGCGGAATAAAGATGGTATCAAAAACAAATTTGTGAATAACACAGGCCGACAAAATTTGACAAAGTTCCGGAACCAGAGACCAGACCTAGTATACCCGAAGGTTTTTGCTGCGCTGAATCCGAATCCGACCTCAGAAAAATTTTATCACCCTCAGTTTTCGAGATATTGTAACCTAAAAGTGCAAAAAACACCGTTTTTCGCTATATTTGAGGTTACATAGCATCTTGAATAAATTTTTTTTTCAAAAAACGGGCGAAAGCATCACAAAGGAGCACCCTTGCCCTCTGAAATCCATTTTTCA
>NC_046658.1:46701256-46708694 GCF_010883055.1 Belonocnema kinseyi | reverse complement strand
GGATCGGGGGTTAAGGAAATTGGATTGTAGGGGTTTAAGCTCAATGATACGCACGTAACCGGGTTTGGGGGTAGAGGAAATCGGGTTATGGGAGTCTCAGGTATAGTAGGTCTGGTCTCTGGTTCTGAGAATTGTTGGCCTGTGTAATTTTTTTTAAAGTCTATAAAATTGAAGTCTTTAAGCTTTAATTTTTTCAACAAATATATTATTATTATATCATTGCGCCATATTTCTTTCGGGGCAAGTTGGTCTCACTCGGATCTAGCCTCGTTTACTATCGGGGAAATAGGAGTTCGTAAGAAGTGTTTGATGCGGAAAAAAGATGGGTGGGAGGGGGGTTAATATTTTTAGAATCATCTAGAAGTCTCGTAATTTTTATTTGAATAACATATTTGTTAGGCGAGACTGCTCCAACCCAGGTCGCTAATCAATCTCTCTAGTGATTACCCCACGCGAAGAGCTTTGCAAACTCACCATGTGAAGCTTTGCACTCGAGCCAATTAGTATACAAGGTTTTTTGTTTCAGGCGGCATTCACTTTACTGACACACTTCTAATATATTTTTTATAAAACATTTGTCGCCACACTTTAATGGCCTGGTATACCTATTTAGCTTCGTTTACGTCAATACATTTCCTCATGCAATCTCTTGTATTCTTTTGGCTTTTTATAAATTTTCGATTAAGAGTCTCATTCGCACAGTACCACTATTTTTTCCTCGACCTGTCTATTGATACGCTATCATTCACTTTACTCAAATATACTTGTTTCGTTAGCCGTTCTTATTTCATTATCTATACATACTTACACCATCGCAACAAATATCTTTCGTTTTCGCCAAACAGTGTTTCTTCTACGAAACATTCTTTGAGAAACCTCTCATTACTGAATTTAACCATTAGCGTTTTGCCGCACACATTGCGCTGGAATTGCATGCTAATTGCGTTCATTTTACTCGTATCCTTTTCTTTGTAGGTCTATAGGTTTCGCTAACCTCCAGCAAGTGGATTCAAATGCAGAATTATATATAGCAATTTTATCTTTATTATTTTATTTTTACTTCTGGTGATGGCTGCTGCCCTGACAATAACTTTCGTACCTTCGTTAACGGAATCGTTTTTCCATATAACTTACCCTTTTACTATATTTTTAAATATTAATTGCAATAAATTATAGTGCGATCACAATAAATACAGATATAAGAATTTAAATACGATTCTTTAATTAAATACTCTACTTAATTGTTATTTGCAGAACATTTTTTCTACGATATATCTTGGGTAACAATATTTGGTCTTGATTTTGTCGTGCTCTCTAAATCTGAATTAGTGAAATATTACTAATTGATAGTAAAATTTCACTAATTCAATCAGCAAGAAGCCGGTCACTAACGATTAGTATAAAACTACTAATTTGATTAGTGGACATTTTCTACTGATGAAATTAGTAAAATCCCACTAAGGAATTAGTAAAATTTCACTGACGAATTAGTAAAATTCCACTAAACAATTAGTAAAATTTTCCTGTGCAATGAGTAGTGGTTGCCGTTTTCGTGTTAACTAATTGAATAGTAAAAAGTTTTTGTGGATCTAAACTATGCGACCATCGCCTTAAATAAACTACGAATCTATCGCCTGACCCATTACGCAGATAATGTAAGGCTTATCGGCGCTTCCTGAATAAAGTTGTGAGTATTCGATCCTTTCGGTAGTAGGCGAAGACAACCTCAAATGGCGTGGCATCGCTTGGCGCCATCGACTGACGCGAAACGTCAGAATTTCATCTAAGGACATGGCTTCTGATTGGTCGAACTCACCACCGTTCACTAATTTGTTAGTCATCGCGCTCGGTTACAATTGAATTAGTAAATCGAAGTAACTAAATAATAGTAAACCGTGTTTACTAATTGATATTAGTGAAATTTTCACTTATTCAGATCTAGAGAGTGGCTAAAGACTAATTTAAGAAAATTTCAAGTTATTTCGTACGCACTCTCTATGGTAAGGGATTTTCCCGTAAGTTTAGCCCCTTTTTCAGATCGTTCAGGGCTAACTTTATGGTCACTCAGAGAAATGATTAGATAGACTGACCCGTAAGTTGGTTGCTATGGCCAACTTTGTTGGACGCTGGGGCGCTATCCACTTAGTTGGCTGAGGCACCCACTTTTAATGGACACGGTAGTGTTGGTTGTGCTAACCAACTGAGTTGATGCGGCGAAGCGGCGGGATGGCTGCCTCATCCAACTACCTCGGTTATAATAACTGCTTAAATTGTTACCGTGTCACTGTGTTGTTTCACTCGTCTATTTCAGATGGAACCTTTTTATATTTTAATTTTTGATAAATTTGTAATGAAAGTGATATAATTTTTTAGCTGTATTTTCTAAAAAATTAATATACTATTTTACTGTTAAGAGAATAAAATAAGAAATTCACCTTATGTAACTCGAGAAAACATAACCCTAACGTTGCATCAATGTACACATTCACAACACAGGTCTTATATATACAAATTAAAACCTTCAATACCTCCATCGCTGATAACCTCAAAGAGCACAATTTCCACTTTAAAAACTTCACATGAGTACTCCAAATATAAGACGAAACGCTCTAAATGATTGCATTCGGCATCATGAGCCATGTGCCTGTCGACCCAGCGGACCTAAAGAAAACCTGGGACATGCGCAATGGTATTTGGAGGGCCCAATGCATTGCTGCAGCGGCCAATTATCACGCAACAATTATAACTGTTCACTGTAGCCAATGGACTTGGCTGCCCTGACAGTTTGAACAGACGTTCTAACCAACTATTCCTTATCCAACAAAAAATAGGTGTGCCAACCAACCATTTCTCTGAGTGTAGTTTCCATGATTCTATCTTCTTTTCCTGCTTGTTCAGGGCAAACGTCACAGAAAATTCTGAAACCATAGACAGTGCCTATTCTATATGTCTTGTTCATTCGACGGGACCAGACTATTTTTCATGTCTTAAGACGAATATTTTTGATTAATAAGAGAAAAATGGATGTCTCGGGCCACTGAGGGTCATCACTAATCCGTTCAAAACTTTGTAGAATTTTTATATTATTTACCTTCATGGCATATATTTTTTAAGTATTAATAAGTTTATTTATCTGCAATAATTATGTTCCATGGATGGAAAATTAAAAAATGATTCCCATTTTTTCCTATCTCCAACAGTTCACTTGATACTTCTAGAAAATGACAGTTTTAATCTTTTTGGAAAATTTTATATACCTGCAATCGTTAAAACAGGCAGGTTTCCAATTTCTTGTTTGAAAAATGCTTATTAGAAAATTACAAATTTGATCATTTGGAAAATTTCAGTCCCTAGCAAATGCCCACTCTTTGGTACTAGTCCAGCTAACTGATTCCTGGAAATGGCAGGCCCTTGCCAGCGGGGTCCATAGTTTTTAGAGATCGGAGTATAATGGACAATAAAATTTGAAAACGAAAACTTTTGTGATTTTGACGCTGAAAACTGTTAAAGCCACAAAATGGTTATATAATTTTCTTTAAGAGCAACGCCGTATATTTATCAAGACTTACAATTTTCTTGTAAGACCAGTATACCTGTTCTTGTCTTGGCGCAGCTACAGCCATAAATAGAAGAGAAGTCTGTATATCTCCAATGTCTAGCTGATGAGACGAAACCAGACATCATAGTCTTGAAGAAAATACATAAAAAATGTAATTAATAATGCCCTTCTTGCTCTTCTAATGTCAGTAAATAGTATCCATCTATTTATTTCAGTGTTCTATATCACATTTGGACTTATTTTTCAACTGAATATCAGACTAGGATATACAGAAATAGCCTTTTGTAATGCAATACTCAACATTAAATTTCTCAATGCTCCATTAAATAAATTCTGCTAAATTAACGTGTGAATTTTCCAATATAATGATTCATTCTAAAATAAGAATTTCCGAACGGTCGCAAAAGTTTCACAATCTGGTTTTGTGTTAGCAATAAAGAGAATTAACCTTATTTGTTTTCTTATCCTACTAAGAACTCTAACATTATTTCTATTCAATTTTGTTGGAGGGTCAATATAATCCTATACGGAACATTATTTATAATATTTTCTAAAATTCTGGAAATATTTCAGAGAAACACATTGTCAAATTCAAACCCATTTTTTAGAAAACGAGTCTCTGTCTTTCAAAGTGGTTTCAGTCAGGGCCTTATATACAAAAATTTGGAACAGCACACTTTCCTAGGCACCCCTCCTTCCATCCCCAAAACGACGTATAATCTTTAATAATAAATACGTGAATAGGTTCTAACTAAATAAATATAATAAATTCCAGAGCAAATAAGAGGTAACCAGAGTCATTTCACGTTATTTCGGTGAAAGCGATTGAGGCCAAATTTTTATGAATTGTGAATCTTAACTGTGACAGTTACACAAAAATAAACTAGGCCACCATAAATCAAATTCATTTTTTCGCTGTAAAATGAATTTGTTAGTAGCTCTTATGTTAGAAAAGATTCTTCACCCGGTTTAGCTCGTAAATAAGATTTTGTTGAAAAAGTTTTGAACAATTAAAATTAATTGTGACAGCGCGGTCAACATTTTTCTCGTGAACGAACGAACGGATTTTTACGATTTTGACACTGGCATGTTTTTAAAATATTATTATTACACCATTAAGACATTTCCCTTTCGGGGTAGGCGTGACTCACTCGGCAGGGGAAAGGAGTAGTGTGTGGAAGGGATAGAGATTTTTCAGATTGTCCAGAATTCTCGTGCTATTTAAGTATATAACACGTTCGTTCCGCAACACTGCTCCGACCCAGGTTGCTGATCAATCTCTCTAGCAATCACCCCAAGCGAAGAACCTCACGAAGTCGTTATGTAAGGTTCCCTACTTGGATCCATTAATAGCCAAGGTCTTTGTTTCAGGCGTCGTTCACTCTACTGACACTCTTTTTATTAACTATTTGCCGCCATGCTTTCCTGTTCTGGCATACTACTCTAGATTCTTTCATGTCCATGCATTTTTTCATGCAGGCTCTCGTGTTTCTATGCCTTCTTATGTCTCTTCTAAGTAGGGTCTCATTCACACATTCTAACCCTTCTTTCCGCGGTCTACCTCTGGGCACGCTGCCATTTACTTTACGTTGAACAACTTGTTTCGTTAATCGTTCATTTAGCATTCTCTCAACATGTCCGAACCATCTTAACCGATTTCTTTCCCATGTGTCGACTAGCGCCTCTTCTGCACCACATTCTTTTAGAATTATCTCGTTACTTACTTTGTCCATTAGGGATTTCCCGCTTATTATGCGCATGAATCTCATGTCAATTGCGTTAATTTTACTCTTATCTCTTCCTTGATAAGTCCATGTCTCGCTACCGTATAGTACAGTCGGTACAAATATAGAATTATGTATTGCCATTTTAGCTTTATTTGATATATTTTTACTTCTGATAAGGGGACCTGCTCTACCAATAACCTCCTTACCTTCATTTATTCGTCTATCTAATTCCTCATCTATCTTCCCGTCCCTAGCAAATAAGCTACCAAGGTACACGAATTTATCAACTTGTTCAATTCTCTCATCATTTAATAAAATATTGCATAGCGTTTTCTCACTCTTTCCTTCGAATACCATAGTTTTTGTTTTATTTGCGTTAATTTTGTGGCCCATGCTCTTCATGATTGCATCTTGTTTATTCAACATTCTTTGTAGGTCTTCGATAGACTCTACCATAACAACCTTATCATCTGCGAACGCTAACCCTCGTACCCTCACTGTTTCGAGATCCACACCCTCTTCGTCGAAGAGAGCCATTCTTAAACACTTGTCCATAAATAATATAAATAACCATGAACACATAACGCATCCTTGTCTAACTCCTTGAATAATATCGAAACAGTCACTAAGTTTCCCATTCACTCTTACACTCGCTTTGCTACCTGTGTATATTGCTTCTATAGCTTGTAGGATCCATCCATTGACTCCATAATCTTTCAGGACTTCCCAAAGTTTACTTCTATCTACCTTGTCAAAAGCTTTTTCTAGGTCAACAAATGCACAGACAACTTTTTTTCCTACTCTCAAACTTTTTTCTGTTATTTGCCTTAAGCTAAATATTTGATCCGTACTTGACCTTCCTGGCATAAACCCACTTTCGACTTCCCAAATCTTTGTTTCTGTTATTTTCATTAACCTACGAATAAACATTTTTGAATATATTTTACTTATAGTGATTAATAAGCTAATCCCTCTGTAATTATTGCACTCGCTTTTATCTCCCTTTCTCTTGTATATTGGTACGAAAATCGCTTCTTTCCAATCGTCTGGGACGTCTCCCATCTCGAAACATAAATTTATCAATTCGCAAACTCTATGTGGTATGTACTCGCCACCGTGTTTAAGCATTTCAGCGTTAATACCGTCTACCCCGGCAGCCTTACCGTTTTTCAAGTTCTTAATTATATCCCTAACCTCAGTGACACAGACTTTTTCAATTGAGTTTTCCAACAAATCGTGTTCAACATCGCAGTTGTGGTGTCCTATAGCTTCATCTCCGAATTGTTTCCTAAAATAGTCTCTGAAAGCCTCTAGTATTCCATCTGCATCATATAACATTTCCCCCCTACTGTTTCTCATGTTGACAATTTCTGTACTTTTGTTTCCTTTCATTTTTTTATAAAGTAGTTTCCTGGTTCCTTCAAAGTCGTTTTGTATTTTTATCTCTTCTTCTGCTCTAATTGTATCTTTACTTTCTTTAACTAATCGTTTAAGTAGCCTGTTTTCGCGTCTATAATCATTTCTACGTCTACTTATTTCCTCATTGCTAAGACCTGCGATGTTCGAAGTTCTCTTGTACGCTTCTCTTTTTTGCTTTTTGGGCAGCCTGAATGTCATCATTCCACCATGCATCACCAGACATTCTTCCTACAACTGCGGTACCACACACTTCGATCGTGCATCTAACAAGGATATCCCGTAACATTGTCCAGGCGCCATCTAAATCTTTGTTTTTTATACGGTTCTCCCATGTTGCCCTATCTATGCTTTCGATTATCTTATTTTGGAAATCTATTCGCACATCCGGTTTCTGTAGGTTCTCAATTTTGATTCGCGTTTGTTTTGCTTTCTTGGGTCTCTTTTTTCTCCAACCCCGACCTAAGTCTATTTTTGAGATCAGAAGGTAATGGTCAGTATTGCATTCAGTACCCCTCATGAACCTTGCATCTTTGACTAACTCTCTAAGTCTTTCATCCGCAACAACAAAGTCAATTATACTGCGGCTATTTCCCTTAGACCAGGTGTACATGTGGATCATTTTAAGCCTAAGCCAAGTATTTGTAATAAACAGACCCCTTTCTAAGCATAGACCAACTAATTTATCTGCGTTATAGTTTGTTCTTGGATCCCCAAAATTACCTAATACTCTTTC
>NC_046658.1:46686101-46701156 GCF_010883055.1 Belonocnema kinseyi | reverse complement strand
TTCCTTTGTTTTCTTTCTTTTATCGTGAAATTATAATGAATTGCTATGAATTACTTATCTTTAAGTACGTTTCCGGATTTCCCAGTAACTGCATATCGAAGCTCAATTTTAAGAAAGTGCATTTATACAAAATTGAAAATTTTCTATTTTGCTTTTTCTGCAACCGAGTATATGAGAGACCGCTCTCTTTCGAATTTGTCACACACCTTCCTGAAATCTTCCTTCTTAATATAAAAAATTGAATCGGTTTAAGAAATTACCAATTTTTTTAAAGAAAATTGTACTTTTGTTCTCTTAGAGTAACATTTTTTGCCCATTCTTCAACATTTTTTCTAGATAGAAATGCGAAAAGAAATACCATACTAAGTAGTTTTTATTACTTCACGGGATATACATTTTTTTAGTGCGACGCGTGAGCGCACAGAGAATTTTGTGCGCCGGTATATTTAAATGAGTACTAAATACTATTATTTTTAATTAGTTTCAGTTTATTTATGAACAATTGATGAATTTTTAAAAATAAATTTAATGTTTTATAACCGGCAAACGTATTTATGAATTGTACGCATTGAAACAAAAATTAAATATTAGTTGTTATTAACTTCTACCGAAAAATTTTTTTTGAGCATAACACCTTGGAAAATCTTTTCGAAGATTAGGGCTATTAAAAGTTCATCATACAGCGAAACAGAACGACTTTTGATTTATGTATGTTTGTCTACTTAAGATAATTTGACCTAAACTAAAATTTCAAACTTAAATTTAAAAAATCAGAAGGCTTTTTTTGGGTCAAAAACTTTTATCTGGTTATTTTTTCCAGCTTGTGTTGTTTGTGCAAAATATATTTTATTTTAATGTAATTTTTGCAAAGAAAACAGAAACTTTGTGTCCTAAGAAAAAGTGGTTAATATCAAATTTTTAGACCTTTCTTAGATGCATAATTGTTTAATTTTGATTTTTTTCGTATACTGCATAATTTGACTTTTATAGATTTAAAAAAGCAATATTTTTGTTCTCTTGACTTCTTTTTCGCATCGTGCGTAGATTATTTTTAAATTGTCATTTTCGTTTTTGTTTGGTTTTGACTTTTCCGAATTCTACAACACAAAAAAATTTCCTATTGTAAAAAAAGTCATAAAGATTTTGTCGACTTACTAGTTTTACTAGATTCGCTAGAACGCGCCAGTACCGCAGCATAGTTTCTCGAGATAGCGCCAGTATAGACTCGTGGTGGTCTAGGCTGGAACAGTATAGCGCTATGAATTATTTCTACACGGATTTCGCGAATTTCTTGAATTTACTTCATGCCAGGGATTCCGCAAGATCCATGAATTCCTCGAATTTCGTAAATTCCTTCAATTGAAAAAATTCCATTTTCCCTGAATTCCATAAATTCCATAAATTATAGAATTCTATATGAGTTCCTTGAATTTTTCGTGTTCCTTGAATTCCACTTTTTATATTTAAAATAAAAATATTCAGTTCCAGCTGACATAATCTCTAAAATGAACGCCGGTCATTTGTCCGATGGTTCAAGTGACCAAAAATTAATATAGCGAGTATTAGGATACGAATTAATGGAATTCGCTGAATCCTTGGAATGAAGGGAATTTAAGGAATTCGCGAAACCCATGTGTAAATAAATCATAGAGCTACACTGTTCCAGCCTAGACCACCACGAGTCTATACTGGCGCTATCTCGAGACACTATGCTGGGGCGGTGCGCAAATGTAAAGCTCCAATCGCCTAGCCGCTATCTACACCAGCGGTACTGGCGCGTTTTGGTGAATCTAGTCAAATCTAGTAGATCTAGATGCGACCTAGATTGAAAATTGAATAACTTATTTTTATACTTAAATCATTCCTGACGTAAAAGCACTATGATCTACATTGAGAATATTAAATAATTCCAGATTTTTGTAGGAAAAATGGAATATAGCTCGTATGTAATTTTTTGGCAGAATTTTTCCAAATATTATTGATAAAAAAGAAAATGTTATTTGTAAGTGTTTTGGAACCAGGTGCCAATCTCAAAATTGAATTCTCATTTTACTCCATAAATATTAGAATTACATATTTCTTAAATCATTAGGGCCTATTGCCATATCAGAAGTTTCTGCTCGATAATTTTCTGGTTAATGTTACCAGAAATTCGGGTAAATGTAACCAGAAGTTCTAGTAAGCAAATTTTACATCATATACATGTAGATCATTTGGTCAACATCCACATTCTCAAACATTCACTTTATTTATTTATCTTCACAATGTTAATATTTTAGAGAATACTTTTCAAAGACACCCAAAAAGTCTGTGCCTGGTTTGAAAATATTCCTGTAGCTCTGATGTTTAGACAGATAGCGCGAAATTTCTTCTTATAACACAACTAAATTCACGTTTTACTATAATTATATATACTTATATAACTGAAAATACAATTAACAAATCGCGATTGTTCAAGAATTGGACATTTACGCCAAAGCGTCATTTGGAACATCCAGAAAAATGACATGAGACAAAAGACAGATTTTAGGAAATCGACAAAAGATCGCGACACTTCTGTTACCAGAAATATTAACCAGAACAGTTTTAAACAGAAAAAATCAACCAGAGTTCATTAACTAGAATTTTCTAATCATACTAACCATAATTTCGGATTAAAATAACTAGATATTTTTTAACTAGATGCGTCTAGTAACTTTAACTAGAACTTTTTCTTGAGTTCAAAAAAAACACGTTATACAAAAACTATTGGAATTAGCCAATGTTCTACTTCGAATAAAGATTTGATTGAAAAGAGGACTAAGCCTTGATTATCAAGAAAAGATGTAATTCTAATATTTATGAAGTAATATGAGAAAATCCAGTTTTGAGATTGGTCTTGATTCTAACGCCCTTACGCCAAAAAAGAATCTGCAAAAACTTCAAGCCTCGTGGTGGCAAAACGAAACGTATTCACACTGAGTGGCGGTATGGCGAACATCTGATTCTTGCAATCCGGTTCCGGTTATGGTTACCAACTTGTTTGGTAGCAGTTTTGAAATTGCATTGCATGATGAAAGTTGAGTACTGTTGGTGACACTGCATAATATTTCAGGTTAGGAAGTATGTCATTTTAATGTACATGAACACTGGATACATGTTATACGAAAAGAAAAATTTCTTTCCTACAAAACCTATCGATAAAATGTCTTTATTCAGCAATAACTTTTTACATTAGATTTGTCTTAAATTCAATATTTTACAAATAAACAATGTGTGGTGCGACAGATCAATCGATACTAATTGATGAATTAAATTCGCAAATCTAAATTAGAGACAACACTGACAACAGAGGCAACTTTATTTCTTCTATTTCCTTTGATTTCAGCACTGCGGAAACGTTGCAGAAGACTGGCGAAACTTTAAAAGTGGCGCGATTATATACAATAAATGTAATTTGTTGTCTTTTATTAACTTTTTCAAAGTCCAAATAGAAGTACTTTTTAGATTCAAGCTAGATTTTAGACGAAATTTGTATATTAATGTGATCTCAAATTCTGGCTAGCGACATTAGTGGGTCTACATTAAACTGCGTGATGGATTTTTCTATCTAGTATGTATAAAAAATAGCGCCAATCTAATTCGACGTGAACACACAGCCACGAATAATCCAGTACTAGAGCTAGAATAATTCCAGTCTGCCAGGAATTATTTTCACACGGAAACTTATCTTTTTCATCGAATTCAAGGAATTCACTGAATTAACTGAATACAAACAAATTCACGGAATACATGGAATTCATGAAATTGACGGAGTTCAAGAAATTAGAGAAATTAAAGGAAATAAAGGAATTCAAGAAATGTAAGAAATTCAAGGAAATCAGGGAAATTCAAAGAATTGACAAAATTCATGAAATTAATGGAATTCATGGCATTCATGGAATTTAGGAGACGTAATGAATTCAATCTATTCAAGGATATCCATGAAATTACGGGATTCATGGGCTTCAAGGAATTTATAGGATTCCCGGAATTCACCAAATTCATGGAATTCAATAGATGCAATGAATTTGCGGGATTTTAGGAATTCAAGAAATTGACCGAATTCACAGAATTGTCGTAATTCAAGGAATTCATAGAAGGAATTCCTTTAAATCGCGGAATTCCATGAACTGTTTAAATTTTCTTACCTGTGTGAAAATAATTCCTGGCAGACTGGAATTATTTTAGCGCCAGTTCTGGATTATTCGTGGCTGTCTGTTCACGCTAAATTAGATTGGCGCTCTTTTGGCGCTATGTATACCTACTGGGTAGAAAAGTCCATCACGCAGTTCTATGTAGACCCACTAATGTCGCTAGCCAGAATTTGACATCACACTAATATAAAAATTCCGTCTAAAATCTAACTTGGCTCTAGAAAGTACTTCTATTTGGACTTTGAAATAGAATGCGTCATTTAAAAACTAATTAATAAAAGATAACAAATTATATTGATTGCAGTGCTGAAATAAAAGGAAATAGAAAAAAATGAAGTTTCCTGTGTTGTCAGTTCTGTCTCATAATGCAGATTATTTAATTTAATTCATCACTAAGTATCGATTGACCTCACGCACTGTACCTTGTTTACCAGTAAACTATTGAATGAAAGACAAAGCTAATATAAAAAATCATTGCTGAATTAAGACATTTTATCGGTAGGTTTTCTAGGAACGTAATTTTCCTTTTCGTAAGACATGTATCCAGTACTCATGTACATTAAAATGACATATTTCCTAACCTCAAATATTATTCAGTGCTACCAACAGCACTCAACTTTCAGCATGCAATGCAACTTCAAAACTGTTACCAAAAAGGTTGGCAACAATAACCGGAACCGGATTGCAAGAATCAGATGTTCGTCATGCCGCAATTCAGTGTAAATACGTTTCGTTTCGCGAACACGAGGTTTAAAGTTTTCCAGCTTCTTTTTCGACGTAAGGGCGTTGGAATCAAGATCCAACCTCAACACTGGATTTCCTCATTTTACTCCATAAATACTAGAATTACATATTTTCTAGATAATCAGGGCTTAGTTCACTTTTCAATTAAATCTTTATTCGGAATAGAACTTTGGCTAATTCCAACAGTTTTTATATAAGGTGTTTTTTTACCCCAGCATTTGAAAAAAAAGTCTCACATGAAAGCTATTGAAATTAAACAATTTTTCACTTCAAATAAAAATTTGAATCAATGCAGGAATAGGCCCTGATGATTTAACAAATATGTAATTCTAGTATTTATGGAGTAGAATGAGAATTTAGTTTTGAGGTTGGCTCCTGGTTTCAAAACATTTACAATCAACATTTTCTTTTTTATCAATAATATTTGGAAAAATTCTGACAAAAAAGCACATACAAGCTATATTCCATTTTTCTTACAGAAATCTGAAATTGGTTAATATTCCCAATGTAGCTCATAATGTTTTTATGTCAGGAATGATTTAAATATAAAAATTATTATCAAATATGCCATCTAGGTCGCATCTAGATCTACTAGATTTTACTAGATTCACTAGAACGCGGCAGTACCGCTGGTGCAGATAGCAGCTAGACGATTTGAGCGTTACATTTGCGCACTGCCCCAGCATTGTTTCTCGAGATAGTGCCAGTATAGACTCATGGCGGTCTAGGCTGGAACAGTATAGCGCCATGAATTTTTTCCACACGGGTAAATTCTGTAAATTGCTTCGATTCCATGAACTCTTTCCATCCTATGAATTCCTTGAATTCCACAAATATCTTGAATTTCGTGAATTTCTTAAATCCTATTATTTCCTTGAATTTCGTACATTTCTTGAATTCTTTGAATTCCAGAGATTCCTTGAATCACATACATTCCTTGAATTTCTTAAATCCTATAAATTCCTTCAATTCCTTGAACTACTCTTACTTAATTGTCAGGAAGCTTCCTTAGTGGGTCTTGAAACACCTGCCAAAATTCAGTAAATTTGGGGGGGGGGGCGCTCGAGCCGCCATCTTCCAATATGGTGGCCTATTTAATGTTTTGGATTTTCCTTGGAAACGGCTGTTTTTAGAGCAAAATAGTTATCCAATAAAACACTCTAAATTTTCTTCTGAATAAAAAATTTTATATAAAACATTGCCATAAAGTGAATAGTTTGTCCGAAAAATTGAAAAGATTAAACATTTTTGGGAGTTCATTATTTTTGCATTTATGAGCGATTGCCTCAGTGAAAACAAGTGCAGTTTATTGTTTCGAGCTTGGCTAAACGTAAGCTACCGTGCAATATTAATAATTTTGTTGTAGCTACTATATATTATTTATTTAATACTGAAAATTATTTTGATCATTTTCAACGCTTAATTTGAAGAAGTTGCTTTCATTTCTCAAAATAGGGACTTTATCATTATTTTCATTAACCTTCCTCATGTCTTAACAACGCATCTGCAAATTTTCGAAATTTTAAACTAATTTTTTGATACTAAAAACCGCCTTTTTCTGAACCAGTGTCAAAAATCTCGGAAAATCCGAGTTGAGTCTGGGGGGGTGAAGTAATAACGATGTATTTACTGCAGGCCCACTATTTTCTTCAAACGGTAGAAAATATAATGCACCCATCGTAAATAATTTCAAATCCTTCCATATGCCTGGGACCCTTCGAACAGCATTTCCCAGGGCATGGAGCGACCACGGTCATGTGGCCACAGGCGACTATCGGCGTCCCTGTTCCGCCAAAGAAATACGCGAGGGCAAGCGAGAAAGTAACGGGCTTGTTAGTACAGTCAAGTACAGACATTTCTATTTTTGTAAGAGAACCTTTCTTCTCCCGTTAACATTTCACATCTATTAAACGCGTTTTTTGTATCAGAAAAAAATCATGTCATTACTGATTTTTGCATGAAGCATTCCAAAGGTGCTGCAATGATCGCATCAAAATTCAGTAATGATCGGATTAAAAGTAAGCTTATAATCAAGCTTTACAGTTAACAAATAAATCAAACGAATTTTCAACTAGTTCCATTTCAACTTCAAATTTTATTTCAAAATATTGTTATATCTAGAAGTTATTTTAAATATATGCAGCTTTAAAATTATTTTTGAAATGTTTTATGAACTTCTGAATGTCTTCTGAAATCAATAGAATTTTTCTTTCAACTTTTAGAAATTTCGCAAATTATAAAAAATCATGTTAAAATATTCTAGACTCTTCTAACAATTTTGGAAATCTTTTAAAATCTTTTTAAGTATTCTTTGTAAATAATTTTCCAAAATAAAAAAATGGTTTTCAATTTTCCTAGGAATCTCACGAAAATGTTTTATTCTTTTGAAGCCTTTCACAATTTTTAAAAAGTTTCTCATTTGTTTTTTAAATCTGTGAAAATCGACATTTTATTTTAACTTGGTCTGTGGCCATTTGCACCGAAATTTCGGTTTGACTAGCCGAATTTTCTTGGTACAAATTTCGTTTAAATTATATGAAATTATTTGAAGTTTTCAATTCATCTTCAATCTTTTCAAAACTTCCAAACACCTATTAAAATTACTCAAATTTCGTCTAGAAATAATAAGGGTCCAATTGCTATTTAAACATCTAAATTGAAACATTTCACTTTAACACTAAATCTTTCTTTTTAAATAACAATCAAAATAGTAACGTTCAAAGATCAAAACATATTTGAAATTTTAACGATTTAAGTTTTCCCAGGTAAAACAATTCAATTTCAAATTGTTTATTTTGAAATATTCAGTTTTGATTTATTCGGCTTGAATAAACAATCAAATATTGATAAATATTAAATAATTATTATTGTTTGTAATGAAAAAATTTAAAATAACATGAATTAATATTTTACACTGAGCCAATATTTTTAATTTAATGAAAGCGTTTAGTTACAAAATACATTTTCCCGAAGTAATTTTTTAATTAAATATAGTAAATATATAGTTATGGTAATAATAGTAATAATAATAAGCTTAATTTTAATACGATCATTGAAGCACCTTTGGAATGCTTCATGCAAAAATCAGTAATTATACAATTTTTTCTGATACAAAAAACGCGTTTATTAGACGTGAAATGTTAGCGGGAGAAGAATTGAGATACAAAAATGGTTATTTTATTATCTTCCCCTTGAAGTATTAATCTGAATTATTTCATGGAATGTTAATAATTTTCTGTTCTTTTTAGATTGTCTTCGAAATTATTATTCTACAAATGACTTTCTATATAAACAATAGTATATGTGAAGCCAGAAGTATTTTGAAGGCGTGTCGAACAAAAGGTTTAAATTCACTTCAGAGCTTGATTATAAGCTTAATTTTAATCCGATCATTGCTGAATTTTAATACGATCATTGGAGCACCTTTGGAATGCTTAATGCAAAAATCAGTAATTATATGATTTTTTCTGATACAAAAAACGCGTTTCAGAGACGTGAAATGTTAGCGGGAGAAGAAAGGTTTTCCTACAAAATAGAAATGACTGTGCTTGACTTTGCTATCAAGCCCGTTACTCTCTCGGTTGCCCTCGCAAATTTGCTTTGGCGTAAGAGGGACGCCGATAGTCGCCTATGGCCACATGACCGTGGTCGCTTCATGCACTGGGAAATGGAGTTCGAAGGGTCCCAGGCTCATGGAAGGAGTTGAGATTATTTACGATGGGTGCATTACGTTTTCGAAAATTTGCGGATGCGTTGTTAAGACATAAGGAAAGGTAAATGACAAAGTCCCTACTTCGAGAAATGAAAGCAACTTCTTCAAATTAAGCGTTGAAAATGATCAAAATAATTTTCAGTATTAAATAAATAATATAGCTACAACAAAATTATCGATATTGCATGGTAGCTTACCTTCAGCCAAGCTCGAAACAATAAACTGCACTCGTTTTCACTGAGGCAATCGCTCATAAATGCAAAAATAATGAACTTCCAAAAATATTCAATCTTTTCCATTTTTCGGGCAAACTATTCACTTTATGGCAATATTTTACATAAACTTTTTTATTCAGAAGAAAATTTAGAGTGTTTTATTATATAACTATTTTTGCTCTAAAAACAGCCGTTTCCAAGGAAAATCTAAAAACATGAAACAATCCGCTATATTGGAAGATGGCGGCTCGAGCCCCCTCCCCCCCAATTTACTGAATTTTGGGAGGTGTTTCAAGACCCCCTAAGCAAGCTTTCTGACAACCAAGTTCATTGTTATAAATTATTTCTATTTAAGTCTCCTCATTCAGCTTCGTTGACTGGCCTATAAACCGTTTTAGGCAGTGGATTAATTATTTATAGAATTATTATTATTGTCCAATTTCCATAAACAGTGTGATTTATATTTAGTATACTCATTATAAGTCTCCTGTATATTGATGCAAAACATTGCATTTATTATCTT
Organism: Belonocnema kinseyi; assembly: GCF_010883055.1. Lineage (NCBI taxonomy): Eukaryota > Metazoa > Arthropoda > Insecta > Hymenoptera > Cynipidae > Belonocnema > Belonocnema kinseyi. The sequence goes on along the minus strand of NC_046658.1, from coordinate 46,691,787 downwards.
CCTCACCTCTTGCAATTCTGAATTTTTGATTCTGAAATTCTAATTATCTTCCACTCTCATTAACTCCACAAATTTAATTAGAACTAATAGCTATCTCACACAAACGACTAGTCCGCTATCACTTTATTTAACGTTGAAGATTTCCATTGAATTCTAAAAGTGGCGAACTAGATTACAATCTATTTAAACGAAATCGTTAGTCGAGTCCAGTTCGTCTCCTTTTGAAAGTAAATTGCCGATCAGACTCGTCATACTTGTTCCTATTCCTATTTTGATTTGGCGAATAGCGGCAATTGCCTGGAAGCGAAATGATAATTTTATTACTCCGCGGCCAAGTTAACTTGCCTCTGGGTTAGGGCTATGCGAAACTCTTAGCAGTGGTTCTCATCCCTTTAGTAACAATTTCAACGCAGAAACCAACAGAAAAAAAATTGTATAATCCGTAATCAGACAATGTAATCAATTCTTATAATTCTTATCAAATACAAATAAAGCAGTATAATAATATACAATCTTAAAATGACTCAATCTAAAAATGACTTGAGAAGAATCGTTTTATTTGGTGTCTTTAATTCTTTATCCAAGATCGAGAGAAGCAATATCAGTGAAAGGGAAATGAAGAATTGAGCACCTTGAAAAGCTATGTTGGAGCGATCGCTCATACGATTTAATGCAGACAAATAATATTGTAAGGCCCTGCTAACACCAAGGAATATTACCATAAGACATGCGTTCGGTCTGGCACTACCTCTTTCTTTCTCTCCCTTTTTGCCTCGTCTTATCTCTCGTGCTCCCCACTCTTTGAGCTTCACATTCAACATAGAGGCGATATTTATGCATTTATGTATTCACGCGTGTGCTCCAACGGTGCCCCGCCGTGTGTTGGTATTTATGTATTTATGGTGTATGGTGTATATAGTGTATACGACCACAGAGTGAGTAAGAGAATAAACGAGGAAGGGAGAAAGAAAGAACCTACTGGCCCACAATTAAGCCGCCATTATACGCCATAACCAATGCGTAAAAACTTATTACTCAAGATTTATGAAATCCGCTCGGTATTAATGAGGGTGATTTTTATGACTATGGCGCCGGATTCCAGGCGCTTCTTCTTCTTCTGATACATCCAGTCGCGCCTCTTAATTCTCCCAGCCTGGTACTTCTTTTCTTCCTCTTCCTTTACAGTTTTCGCGTCTTGCTAACATTTCCACCTTTTGTAAAGAGAAACGTGTTCTCAGCTACCTTCCCATTTTAAAATAATTCATTCCACTGGAGGATAATTCGAGTTTACAAAATTTTTTTCGAGTTGAGTTGGAAGGTGCAACGTCGTCATAAAAAAATAGTTCCAAAAAGAGTCACATTTGCCGAGCAACTAAGGATTATTTTTTATTAGATTTCCTCAAGAAATGTTTATTTTTCAATACTCGAATCTACTGTTTTATGTATATATTGTATAAAAATATACAAGATTGTTTAACCATTAAGAAAGATTAGCTTTTATGACTGTTAGAAATAACCTTTTTGTTAGGGCAGGTATACGCTCGAAGTTATAAACCGCACGTGTTGGAGTCATAAGAATATGACTCAAGAGATCAATTTATGTCTTCAAGGCATAAAAACTTGTCTCCAAGGCATAAATCAAAGTCTGGCTCCGACTCAAAACTGAGACATGCTGAAGTCGAACTTTTCGACTTAAGCATGTCTTGATTGGGGGCAAATCGAGTCGAACTCAAGTCGAAGCATTTTTATTCGGGCGACAAGCAAAAGTGCCTTGTGAGCACTGCAAAATAACAAACTGTCGACGTCGAGAAATCGGGTTTTTAGGCAGGGGACTCAACATTAGCGCATATCAAGCTGTAGGCTATGTCTCAAGAAACAAGTACGTTTTTTAATTGTGAAGAAATATTCACTAGGTCAAAAATTATTAATATCGAAAGTTGGCAAAAAACGTTACATTTTCGTCATTCAAAAAATCATAACTTATGAAATACGCAATTAACGAAAAAATTACTAAAAATCTTTCTTTTTTTTTTTTTAATGAGCCATATATTCAGAAAAAAAATTTCCGACACGATAAAATAATTTTTTTATAATTTGTTCCCAGCTTCCGGACTAAAGCTCTTCAATTGGACCCATTAGTATCCACGGTATTTTGTTTCAGGCGTCTCTCACTCCAATGACTTTCTCCAACACACACTTCTTATTAAATCCTAAACTCTGTAAAATCTTGAATTCCTTAGATTACGTAAGATCCTTGAATTCCTTATATTCCTTCAATCACTTGCATTCCTCAAATTCCGTGATCTCCGTGAATTCCTTGAATTCAGTGAGTCATTCACATGTTGTTCTTGCATTCAATGAATTCATGAATATCGTCGATTCCTTAAATTCTGTGAATTCCTTCAATTCAGTGATTCCCTGGAGGTACGTAAATTCCTTGATTTACGTGCATTCATTGTATTTGGCGCATTCATTGCATTTCGGGAATCCTGTAAATTCCTTGTTTTCCTTAAATTCTTTGAATTCTGAAAATTCCTGGAATTTCTTGAATTCTTTGAAGTCCTTGAATTCTTTGAAGTCCTTGAATACTTTGAAGTCCTTGAATTCCTTGAATTCTTGTAATTCCGTGATTTTTTCTTGAATTCCATGAATACCTCAAATTTCTTATACCCATTCTTTGATCTATACTTATACCTATTTTTTAAAAAAATAATTCCGTAAATTTGTTCAATTCCGTGAATTTCTGAAATTTCGTAAATTCCTTGCATTACTTATTTCCTCAAATGCCTTGTACATTTTGTATGGCATCTAAATTAAAACATCCTAATGAAATTTTACTGATTTCAGCGCAACAATATGAACATAGATTCCAGTAAGTTAGAATTTCTGTTCATGCTATTAAAGATACAATAACACAGGGCAACAAAAATTTACTTTATTTCGTACTGTAAGACCCGTTATCTTGAATTTTAAAAATCTGATCTCGAATTCGAATCCAATAAGTTAAAAAACCTTTTGCTAGTTTTTCTGTGTAAACCTGAAATAATCAATGCACCATATCTCAGACAAAAAAAATTGATTCTAAACGATGTAGAATGAAAATAAAAGGGAAAACAGAGCAGTTTAAAAAAAAGTATCGCTGCTCGTCTTAAATATGTTTGAAAATTGCCATTTTTAAATTTTAGACTAGGATATCTCGAAATCCCGACGTAAAGGAAAAATTTAGATTACGGATTTGTTTTTAGGAGGTCAGAATCCATTAGTGTTATCTAGCCTGGATTTTGAATACAAATTTTTTCGGCCTGTGCAATTAGAGCACGCAAATCGTGAAAAAGTTACACCAACAAAACATAAATCAAAGTAATTATTAAATCTATTCCACAAATAATATTGCTAAAAATATACGCGCCCTAAAATCCGTCAAATTCAGTTCAGTTTTTCATTTACTTGACAGTAGCAAAGCAAAACAAAAAAAAGACTTCGCATATGCAATTACAACCGACATTTTACAATTCTCATTATGTCTAACAAACCGCAGGAAAATTCTGCACACTGCAGAAATGATATACCCGTAATCGAAAACTGAAGGAAGTAGCTGCATAATTACTCCAACTTGTAAGGAATGATTGACTTGTGCTCTTTCACTATAGCTGAGCCAATTACACCTCCACACATACGAACTTGTTACTCACAAACGTCGAATTTACTATCCATAAAATCACACAAAAAGCTCCAATCGTAACTCTTCAGTGTAAATTCATACTTGAAGAGCCTGCATAATATTTTAATTCTTGTGCACGTAATTACATGATATTTATTCATGAAACGATTGAAGTTGATGAAGAAAATCATAATGATAATCAGCATGTTTATCGACGTGATGTAGACGGCTGTAATTTTTAATCTTCTATGTTTATAATTATGCTTATTGTAAAGGCGGTGGAGAGCGAAGAAATTGATTTCTCACCTGCCACTAAAGTTACTTTCTGTCTTTTCTCGGCCTTCGTAATCATGTCTGCGATAGAACTTCAACATCTACTTATTGTTATTAGTAACATGTAATCTCACACTCACTAATTTAAAGCAATAGTCGCAACTTGAGCCAAGATTAGTATTTTATTACGTTATCATATTTTAAAGCTACCATTTGATTTATGATAAACCTGGGAATTATAACAAACTTTTTTCAGGTTTTATGTGTCTTATGTGTTATGTGTTTATGTGTTCTATCCTCGGTTCTATCCGAGAAGCTTTAAGAAAGTTGTTCGAGTCAGACAAGAAACCTTTCGTTGAACTAACACAATGTGAACCATTAACTAAACTTTGTGTACCCTTGTTTCTTCTTTGCCTGGTTGACGTTGATATTTAAAAACGTATTGTTCCTAGCTTTATTTGAACTGTAGACTATTATTTCTCTATCTGGCTTTAATATGCAGTATGAGGTACTATTTACCCCGTTGAGACTACCGGTAAGCCGTAATGTGTGGAACATGCTATATATCAGCGTCACGTTGAATTATATCACAACTGGATATAAAGTCTCGCTGTAAGCCGTTAATTGTTATTGTTATTTGTCGTTCGTTAAAGACGCTGACGGGTAAGGAATTTCACCAAGTGTTTTCAGATTGTTTCTTCTTTTGATGTATCTACATCTAGAATTTTTCTGAAAGGGACGCCAGGCCGTCGTATTGGACCGTTAAGAAAGATCGATCATCACTTAATTATCTTTAGTGAGCCGTTAATCATCTCGAAGGACCACGACCTGTTAAATGGTTCGAGTTTGTAGAACCTCAATCTCGATGCTTATGATATACACTCCACATGCCTTGGACATGATCGATGGATCGATGCTAGTTAAACCTCTCGATATGATTCTTCTCTATCTTTATTATTTCTCGAGCATTCTTTAATCGATAGAAAGCTAATTTTCTTATTCGAAAATCAAGCTTGATAACTTGTTGGAATGTTTCATTCATTTTCCCTTTATAATGAGAAGACATGCCTGTAACTTGAATCAGATCTTGAATGTGTTGATATTAGAATTTAATGTTGTACAAAAACATTTTTATTAAATAATACTATTTGATATTGGTGACAGAAACTTTTGATAAGATGCAAGTAATATTTGTAATTAATTTAATTATCACGTTGAAATAAGAATACAGAAATATTTATTAGTACAATTGATTTAAACTCCCAACAGCGTAATTTAATGCTAATTGTAAGCATCCTTTTTCAGTGTACACGACTAAAGATTTCTTATAAACATTTAGCCTACAAAATTCCTATAGTAATTAACGAAGGAAGGTGGATAAATAAATATAAATTTTCTGCGTGCAACAAATGTTATTATTACTTTATTCTCTGATTGCAAAATATCATGTATTTTTCTTGAGTATCAATTTTTTTTTGGAATTTGTAATATGATATTCTTTAAAAATATTTTTCAGAAATATCATGCATAGTGGACCAGAGCACACGAAACCTAGACAAAATTTTAGATTCATTTGAATAAAAAACTGTATCCTCTTGGGGTATCTTCATGGTCCCTAATTCCAAATATGGTGTCAAAATACAAGATTCAGAATGGCAGATCCAATATGACGATCACAAATGCTACATTTTTGTCAAAATGTGGCATAATATTATGCAATTACAATAAAATATATGTAATTTAAAAAAATTA
>NC_046658.1:46680225-46686001 GCF_010883055.1 Belonocnema kinseyi | reverse complement strand
TAATTCATATCTCAGTATTTATTATCACATTCTAAATCTAAATCAAACTATAAAATTAAAGTAGGTTCGTATTTTTGAAATAATTACTCTATTACGTGCGTAAAAATAAATTTACTTAAAAGCCTTTTATTTCACGACAAAAAGGTTCTTTAAAAAGCCACTCGTATTCGCATGCATATTTGTCGTAATTTTAAAGTATAAATACTAGCTTAGGAAATTCCCATAGTCAAAATATTAAATCACGTTGAATAGTCAAAATAAATTAACTAAAAATGATGAGTTTGTTTCTTTGAACATTGTACATAAGAAAGTTAGTGTTTACATTATTACGTTGATATATTTTGTAACTATTTGCCTAAAAAAAATTAGCTGATATATAGGAAGTATTATATTTCAAAGGGCTCTATGTTTATATTTATTTAAAAAAGATACAAGGGGCATATTGAACTTATTGATGTGAAACTGATATTTTTAGTTTCGGCCTAAATTACAAGAATGGATGAAGTCACAATAACAGCAGGAAAAATTTTGTTTATTGTTTATTGTTTATTGTCGCCTTGCTCCAGACCCAGTGCGTAATGTCACAAAATTTGTCTCTCAATCGGAAAATATTATTCATCATACAAAGTGATTTTATTCTTAAAAACAAATACGATTACAGCTTATCAATTTAACCTAAAACATTAAAAATTATAATAAATTATTTATTCCATTTGTTTAAAATAATAATTCATTTCCGAAACCTAAAAAAGATACCTCAACAAACAGTGAATTTAGCATTCACATAAGAAAAACCCTATTCTATTCACTGTTTCTAAATACGTAAATCGATGGGCGGGGACACATTATAAAATGATGATCATTCGACAGGCGTCTATTGCCATTGCGAATATTCTATCAACGGCCTTTAACAAGTCATAAATCTGTTGCTCGCTATGTCAAGAAACAATGACTGAAGATTACGACCCAATGGTAATCCACGTGCTGGTTCGTGTGAAGGACGCTTTAAACCTTAAGAGAAGCCGCCTGCTAAGTTAGAGATTAGCCGCTAATTGTTACTAAGGAATTGGATTATTCATTGGAGACCAACCGGTAGGATTTCCTTAAGCCAATTCCGAAAGAGTTTTTGGTTGGTGTCCAGAAGGGGCGGGATAGATTTTCGGTAGTTAATGCATGGATGGAAAATAATACACTAGCTTTAAAAGCAAAGCGAAAAGATCAAAGAGCTATTCTCTCTTTCTCTATCTACTTGTTGTGTATTTACTCTTCTACCAGTCTAAAACCTAAAAGTTAGAATTTCCAGGAGGCTTTTTTCTGGTTTCACTTTTTGTGCTTCCTCATCTCGAAAAAAATGGGTGGTCCAAGTCCTTTAATCTGAAAATCTTTGCTTGAAAGTTGTAGTATTACAAACGTTTTGAAAAAGCAATCCATCAGGCTTGGTTTGCTAATGAGTATACTTTGACGATTCGCTACCCTAGTCTAGATTCACAGGGTTCTATCAAACTTTTACGCAAATATTAAGTGACACAATTAAAAAATTTAAAACACGTTCTGATAATTCAATACTAATCTTAATTGAAAATATGTTTTATTAAAGTATGAAATACTGATTTTATTGCTTCACAAAATTTGTATACTGCTTTTACAAAAATCTCCCACCTAAAGTTTATCACAAAAGAGTTTTTGACGAATTAAATATTGTAAGCTTTCTTCAAATCGTGACAAGGCTACAGAACAAAAGAAAGCCTTAAGAGTTTCAGAGTTGTATCTAACCATATAGATTCATAATAGCTATGGGCGTGTTCGAATATAATTACCAGTTCGACCTGTCAAATCCTAGGACTAGCAGATTTTCGAGTTACGATCTTTCCTCCTGTATCTATAATCCGGATAATCTGCAGCCCTGTGAGAATATAGCCGCCTCATGTCAAATGGCACGAAACAAATACCAGTCACATCCAAATTTTTAAGCGCTATACTTACAGGTTGCAGATCAATAATCAGTTTTTAGATACGATTTTGCATCAATATCATTGTATGTAGTCTAGTACCCACTTATCAATTTCTTTGGGTATCCAAAACCGGTTCCGTTTCACGTTGGCCAGCTGGTCTCGAAGATGATGGCTACTGCTTATCATTGAACCGGTCGAGATTATAGTTGGCGCTTAGGAGCTGACTTCTAAATATTTTGGCGTTAACGATTAATAAATTAGCCCAGACACGCCGTCTAAATAAATTTTACATTCAAGATTTGATTCCATGGATCATTATCTTAACCGCAAGAGTTGTTTATTATTTTCATTTTCAGAAGTATGTTTCTTCAATTAAGAGCTGGAAAATCGAAACCCATTTGGAAAGAAGTGTAACAAGGAATTGCAATTTTGTAGTAGGAATCGACATTCGTACTTCAGTCTATACTCTTCGTACAATTCTGCCATATCCTTTTATATAAAGATATATTATAGCTTGAGCCCCCCCAGCTCCCCTCTGGCTACACCACTGCTCTAAATACAAAACTAGATAATAAAGATTTATAGAAATATAAACAGCATAGGAATATCATTTTTTTAATTTGCATCCCTATTTATTGGATAGAGTTTGGGACAGTAATGGAAGAATAAATTGGTAGTAGGTATGAGCAATACAAAGAATCAGATCAAATTAAAAAAAATAGCATCAACTCGAAACAGAAGAATGTGTAAAATTGGGTGATTCAGAACAGATTAGGATTCAGGACGAGTAGTCGAATGCTTTTCTTAATCTTGGCTTGCCCTTATATTGAATTGGATTACAAGACATAAAATAAAGTCTCGCTCACGGGCAGGAGATAGGCTAGAAAGTGTCCTGAGCATTTCATGGCTATGTCTTCAGGGGGGGGGGGGGGGGGGGGGGGGGGGGTTAGGACTTATCCAAGTTGACATTTTTTCACGCGGAATATATATCTAATAAACTTTTATCTACGTATGATCTTGTATTTTATTTATAAATATTTATTCTATTCATCCGGCCGATCATTAAAATCATTATTCTGGCCCTCGTTCTAAGATTTGGAAAATTTTTCCGAGGGACTGCTACTTGAGATTTCATGTCGTTCCCGGAGCGGCGTACGGAAGTCCCTGTGTCTGTCAGTAGGAATTTTTGACGTCTACTGCGCAGACGTTTGGTTAGTACCAGTTAGTCTCAGTCACAAGAAGTCTTTTTCGAGTCGTTCGGTGCGGCACCAGTGACTTACCGCACGGCCAGCTTTTCGAGGTAGTTTCATGAGAAATCACAAGAAACTGGTTATCGGGAGGGCGATCTCTACGCAGTCGTCGTTATAACAGTTTTATAATTGATTTTTATAGAAATGAATAGATTAACAATTATTTCGAATACAAAAATGGATACGATCGAATAAATTCGGAATAGAATAAGATCGGAATTAATTAATGAAGATTGTTTTCAGAACATATAAGGACATGACTGAAGATCAAACGAACAAATCTGTTTCAATTTATCTATGCTGCCGTCCAATCTAAAAAGATACATAAGTGACATTTTTATGAAAAATGAGTTTTTGGTATCGTTGTATTCGTAAGAGAAAGCTGCATCTAACTGTGCTAATAAAATATATTAATTATTAATATTTATTGCAAAAAAAAAAGATTATTTATAAATGAGGAAAGTCGAAAAAGTTGAAAAATACAACAGAAAAAGATACACTAAAAGTTGTACACGGAAGGCAATACGTCATCAGCATACACATGAAAAAGAACCTAAAGAACTTTGTGTCTTTTTTGCGTTGTAAAAGTGACCGAGTGCGACGCGAATTAACAAACGAAAAGAATCGCTTGTCCTTACGTATCTTTTTAGCCTTGTAAATTGATTCAGATTCTGATCGGAAATACACGGGAAATATGTCCCGGCTAAATTCGGCTATACACTAGCGGCGATCATTCGGGTAAGTTCGGAACAGCCACTAAATACACAGTGTCCCTCACGTATGTTTTGATGTTGTATTTTGAGGCTCTGCTCGAGCTCTTCGATAAAAGCATCATCCGCAAGTGACTTTGTGTTATTTTTGCCTTGTATTTTTGACTTTCCGCGAGTAGTAAAACATCGCAAGTCCATTTTCTAAAAAAAATTGTTAAAAAAATCGATTTTTCATTGCAAAATTTGAAAAAGCACATTATTTTACCCAAATGACGTATCTTAATTATGCACAATTGTATCCGAAATTGAAGTTCTTTAAGCAAGAAGTTTTTCTCGATTTTCTCAGTTCGAGTCAGATTGGACTTACGTATCTTTTTAGTTTGTACGGTAATATATATATATATTTGAGTAGCGTATGTTTTTAAACTTTCAAAGACTTCATGAATATGATCATGAACATCCTAGCTGCTTCACAAAAGAACTGATATCCTATTAGAATGCCGCTTTGAAAATGTAAAAATATATAAATTAACTCCAGGGTATAAAAACCTTGAAAACAGTTGATATCTGCGTTATGTAACCTATTACAACTAATTACTTTCCAATGTTTTTATTAGATTTTATAGATTAATGTAATATTAGGACATTCTGTGTGTATATGATACTATTGCAATTTTTCATCTAATCTTTGGTCCCTTCGAGATAAAGCGTATGTCTAATTATTCAGGAATCATCTCGATGGGATTCGTCTTGTTCTGTCCGCTAAAACCTCAACTACATAAAAAAATACTTAACATTGAATTAAGAAAATATCGTTACAAGCTATTCGTAACAATATTTTATCAATTCGATGCTATTTTTTCGGTGTATACTTTAAAGAATATATTGGTTTAGAAGGGGCTAGGACAAAAATGGATAGAATAAGATAAGATAAGTATATATTAGGGTAGATATTGTTTACCCTAAACATTGATATTCTAAAAACAGATGTGTACATTTCAATTAAATGTTTTCGGTATTACTCTTTAACATTTACAATATTTGAAAACTGAAAACTGTGATTACCCACTATAGTCAACCATCCCCAATAAAAGAAACCTAAAATATTCATTGAAGATTATTTGCTTCCTTTTCATATGGTTAGTTATTGAAATCCAGAAAAGTGGTTTTCGAGCGGACAAAGACTCAAGATCACATCTGAGACGTCTTGTGACTTTTGCGTTTGCGGTTACCGCGGGGAGAAATATTCGCTCATCGTTTTGGCGCTGTCTCTTTAAAATTCAGAGTGGTCTTGCCAGAAAAGGGAAAACCAGTTGGATGACCGTAAGGAGCAGGTCGGTGACGGGGATAGCAGGATTAATTTGAGAGAATAATAATTATTGGCGATCAACGGCTGACTGATACTACTGAAAGATAAGCAAGGGGTAGGCGAGCCCTTTTGTTTCTATAGCGATCGAGGCGTCTCTCCTCACTCTCTGGTTTTCTCATTTCGAATCGTCGATTTATCTCCGATCGATCCAATAATTAATTTTAAACGCAATAGAATTGGTTCACCGCTTATTTAGGGGGAGCCCCTCTCTTACTTGCAGATCGATTAGCCAGCACTATTTCAACGACCCTTAATTGACTCGTTCCCGCCTGAAAAGTCTTACTTCGCCTCCAGCCGCCAGTCAGCCTTAAGTGGGAGCCTTCTAGATACATGGAGTGTAATAGGTGCTACTCTAGTTCCTCTTAACAGGTGCCACTCTTTACTTCCTTGGATTCTGACTAACATTTACAAGAACAGCAAAATCTGAATTAAGAAATAAAAGAGTTCAACTTCCACCGGTTTCGAACCCATTAGCCACCATCTGCTTCTCAGATC
>NC_046658.1:46669882-46680125 GCF_010883055.1 Belonocnema kinseyi | reverse complement strand
ATTTCAAGAAAATTATTTTACAGCTATTTCCAGACAAAGAAACGTTTACGTGATTGCCAGTCTAGTTCTTTGTTACTTCTCAATCTTGGTATGCTAAAAGTCTTGGTAAAGATCACTCCCCTTCTTATTTTATGAGTGGCTTTCCTGCGTTAGGTCTTAACTGAAAACTAGAAATATTTCGATATTATTTAGTCTGGATCAATCTCAAAATTCCTGTAAAGGAAAATCAAAAACCACATCACACTGCCAGGGGTTGGGGAGATAACAAGTTTTGTGACGCTTTGTGATGTAGGAGGAAGGGTTAGTGCAGAATGTAACATCACACAGAATGATGTAAATCTTGACCAAAAATGTTGAAATCCTTGACAAAATCGAAATTAATGATTTTATTTCGTTAGGCAAATCATTTAAATATACATTTAAAGTTAATTCCGTTTAATTGAAAAGTTTACTATTACAAGTTCGGTCTAGAATCCATCTATTTTGGTTGAAAATTCTACTATTTGGTTAAAGATTTAACTATTTTGTGGATAATTCGTCTTTTTTCGGTCTACTGTTCCAAATCAATATCATTCAAATATTGAATAACCTTAGGATTCTGAAAAAATGCTCTCTAGCTCCGCTGGGATATGAGTTTAGATCCAGATTTTTTAAATTTTTCCAAATAAGCAAGTTATTTTTTTATTATTGATGTAGGGTTATTGATCAGCGAAATTAAAATAATTCTAGATGTTCATTTTGTCTTTCTACTGGTCCAAATCAATATTACTAAAATACTGATAATTCTTAAAATTGTAAAAAAATGCTTTCTGGCTGTGGTGGGACATGAGCCCAGGTCCTTCAGTCCTTTATCTTCATCGTTGAAAATTCAACATTAGCTGAAAGTTGAACTATTTTTTTAAAAATCCCTCTTTTTTTTAATTGAACTATCTTATGCAAAATTTTACTACTTGGTTGAAACTTAAACCAAGTTGTTAGACATTTATTTTATTGGTTAAGCATTGCTTCTTTTCTTTAAAATTTTTTTTTTGTATCAACATTAATTTTTGTAAATGAAAATTTGGCTATTTCTTTTTTAGTGGAAAATTGATAGTTTTTATAGTTGAAAATAAATGATCTGCAATTTGATTGTTCAAAATTTAGGATTGCTTAATTTGTGTACTCAGAAAAAAATAAAACCCGGAAAAATTAGTCACTTTCCATTTTGGTAATAATGCACGCAAATCCTTCAAAATTTGCGAAAATATGTATTTTTGTGAGCTAAAATCTTGAGCAAAATTTTAACTCAAAATAATTAATACTTTAGCAGCAAATCTGTTTACTGTTCAGAGATTGTCTATTTTCCAGGTGCTGTACTTTTGATAAATAATGTTTAAAAGCAATGGAAGTACAACATTCTGATAGCAAACTCTGATAGTATCCAAAACACTACTCGTTTTGCTTTTTCGAAATAAAGTTGGTCAAGAAGGGCTGAAAGTAAGAAAATGCGTTTTTTGCTTATGAACAAATAGAATAACTTTGTAGATTTTCGTCATACATAATCGCGGTTCTAGTACCTAGGCATTTATCAGTTCTGAATGAATAAACAAAGTTGTAAAATGCTCTACGATAATTATGAGAAGATATCATTTTTACATTCTCATTCATGAGAATGTAATGTAATCGTCCAAATTTTCGATCTCTGGTTTTTAACGGATCTTTACGTTTCGGCACTCACAGAATCTCAAAATCATACAATTTGATCGGGCTCTGTCTCTCCTCATGTATGTATGTCTGTATGTACTTATGTATGGTTTCATGAATGTTGTAGCCACGCTAACTTTTGGAGGATTTGTCTAATGAAGTCAGCCTTTTATACACTTCTTAAGATTCCCAAATTGAAGGATAAGTTTGTTAATCAAAATATATGTTTTTCGCAAATATTACCATGAAATTTCTTAATTAGACAAAAGTTACAAAAGTTGGATCATTTTCAAAAATATGCAATTTTGGTTTTTTAAGAGATCCATTAGTTTAAAGCGTTTTTTAAGGTAGATTTTAACAAGATTTACAAATTATATTGATGAAGCTTTTTAATTGGATTCAAATTATCGAGCGCAAAGCGCGAGTCTCGTAATGAAAATGTAATTGTCAAAGCCGTAGGTGCTTTGAGAACCTTCTTTAAAAACAAATCGAAAAAATTGTTGATTACAATTTATGGCTGTAAATCCTTAGAACTTTAAATCACACTTTTTGATTTAATTTATAGGGTTTACAATACTTGAAAAAATGTAATCTTAAAGGAAGAGAGCTCACATTTTTAAAGAATATAAATTAAGACTTTAACTGTCTGCAATAAAATTGACAAATTTGGAATTGTTGAATAGCCTGTTTGAAATGATTGCAGTTAATTGACGAACAAAGGGCGTCTCAGTGATAGCGGAGTGAGCTTGTGCATTGGAGGCGTTTGCGCTTAAATTGAATTACCTTCTTCAAAATATATCAAGAGCGAAAATTTAGCGAGTTGATTTTCATTTAAACGTAGGTCATAACCTTTTAGAAAAAATTGAGAAGTAAATGACAGAATAGTTGTTCGCTTGATCCTCAGGCATGCCGTTATATGTTCTAGAAACAATATTCTTTGACCAATCGCCATCTTATTCTATTCCGAATTTTTCAAGTCGTATACATTTATGTATTTATGTACCTATTCATTTCTATTAAAATCAATTTTGAAACTGCTTCTATTTAATAATTTGTATATCAGCATGTCTTCTATAACCTTTATCATTCTATTTATTTCTGTATTATTCTACATGTTTTATCTGTATCTTTCCCGCAGTTTTAAACATTTCTGTATACTATATTCCCATGCACGTATTTCTTTGTAAGCACGGCATATTTATTTAACACAGTTGGTATAAAGATACGAAAATACGAACAAATTTTTATATATCTAATCTACGCCTGTTTTTCGCAAGCTCAAATTCGTCTTCGTTTTCATCGCTTGGCAAATTTATTTAGTGCAAAGAAGATATCGAGAATGAACTGCATATTGGAGTTCCCGGTAATCAACAGGAATGAGAATAAAAACACTTCTAAATTATTTTCAGGAGTATAACTTATTTGGACCGCGTAGTCTTAAACTGCTGTTATTATTATTTTCTCATTTCATTTTTTATTTATTAAATTTTTATTAATTTTGCATTTATTTGTTATTTTTTCCTAATTTTCTAGTCATTCATGCATTATTAGATATTATTCCATAAATTTTTTTACATTTCATTGGGGAATTATCGAATGATTCTATTACTTATCATTATTTATCATTATTTATTATCCTACATAATTTTACTATACAATTCATAAATGTTCATAGATATTTTTATCAATTGAATATTGAATGTATATAATCATTTAATTAATTTTACCAAGGAGCTTATGAAGGTGCAAAACAGAACATGCGTCTCGATCTAGAAGGCCTTACGAGGGCGAAAGAAGACCCAGAATTACCAAATAGGTCCAATGAGGACCAATAAAGTTCTCATTCAGAACTCGTAGGTACATAACAGGTCTCATGCAGGCTATTTAGGTCTAAAGAAGGCCTAAATTTTGGCTCAGATAAAGAAACTATTATGGAAAGAAGTATTTCTATATTTCTGACGAACGCTTCTTTTTTACAATATGAATTTCGTCTTTACTTTTATCTCCTTGTGTATTTCTTCAACACTAACTGTTTACAGATAAAAATGTCAGAAAAAATGCGTAATCACAGAAAAATATGCATAGTTAAAACATAAAAATAATAATTAATATAATCAACGAAACTGAAATATATCTAAACAAAGTAATTTTCTTTTTCTGAAGCAGCCAACTGTATGTACGATTCGTATAATTTCATAACTTTCAACTACCTATATACGCATCCAAGTTATGCAAACAAATATAAATTTTAAAATAAGTTCTGCTATTAGTTTTAGTTTATCTTAATTCAATTTCACCTTTTTAAACTGCATACTTTTTACGTTAACCAAAAAATAAATTACAAATTGGAAAAAATGTATGAAAATAATTTGCACTTAATTATCGCTATCTTCAGATTTGGAACCTTCTAATTTCAGCTATATAATATCTTTGCTGCAAGGATTTAATAATGTCATTCATTAAACAATAATAGATCAAATAAATATATATACAGAGATGCATATGCAAAGTAGACACAACTATTAATCAGCTTTCCCTTCCATTACAGTATAATCTAAAACTTTAACTTTATGTCAAGCCCCAGTGAGAGAACAGAAAAATCGGACAAATCGAAAAATGATCAAAATCAATTTGAACACATTTAAATAACAACCAATTTTTCATTTTATGTACAGTTCTTCATACATGATTGACGAGACTTTATAATTATGGAATATAGTTCATATTCAGAGGAAAAACTACTTTATCAATTGTAAAACGATAGTAAAAATAATAAAAATATTCTCTTACATTTGAATCATTAGTATTCAAAACACTACTCTGATATTTTTTTCTGACTGAATTTCGTAATTGATTCGCAAACTTTCAATTCGTGGGGCTGCTCTTAAGATTCGTATTTATAATATAATTATATTATTGTGCTCAAATTGAATTACCGTATTCAAAATGCGTATGGGGCAAATTATAAAGCATTTTTATTATGCCTTTTCATTTAAAGAACTCCTGTTTTTCCCCTGTTTTTAGAAAACCTTCCCTTTTTCTCGTTTTCGCTGTGTACTGTAATTGAGAAAATTAATTAATTTCAATTAGATAAATTTGGTAAATTACATCAAATATTCTTTAATAACGTTTTCAATTACGTTAATTAATTTTCACACCCACTTACACGTTACTTACTTGAATTTTTGGCATATGCAAACTTTTTATATAGTCTTGTTAATCAACGCAAAAAGTTAGCCCAAACTAAGAAAAAGAACAACTCAATATATATTCACGAGGTTTTTGCACCTTACGCGTTTTGAGGACGGTTAGTCCATTCGAGCGCGAACGCCTTCTATGCACAAGTTATTGGAATTAGTTAACGTCTACATATACATTGTCTACAAATGTGAATTTTCTACCTTGAAAATAACACCTGCAATGATAACAAAGATGTTCTATTTAT
The DNA here is from genome assembly GCF_010883055.1 of Belonocnema kinseyi. Classification (NCBI taxonomy): domain Eukaryota; kingdom Metazoa; phylum Arthropoda; class Insecta; order Hymenoptera; family Cynipidae; genus Belonocnema; species Belonocnema kinseyi. The sequence continues at coordinate 46,674,997 of NC_046658.1, read as the reverse complement.
TTATAAGCAAAAACGCATTTTCATATTTTCAGCCCTTTTTGAACGACTTCATAAAAAAATATCCGTATAGTGTTTTCAATACTATAAATATATTGGTATATAATTCTTGCTTTTCTACATTTTTTATTAAAAGCACAGCACACCTGAGAAAACAGACAATCTCTTGACGATGAACAGTTTTCCTGTCAAAGTATTTGCTATTTGGATCCAAAATTTTGCATAATCTTTAAGCTTATAAAAGTACATATTCTTACATATTTTGTAGGAAGCGTGAATTATTCCCAAAATTGAAAAGTAATTTAAGTAATTTGAGAAATTATTCTTTATGGTATAAAATTCAGCTACTTAGATGAAATTAAAACTACTTTGTTAAGCGTTCATTTAGTGTGTTGAAGATTAAACTATTAAAAAATTTTTTTTTAAATAATTTTTACCTAGTAATTTAACTATTTCATTTTTGGTTGAAAATTGATCGTTTTTAGTTGAAAATTGATCCATTTGTTTGAAAGATTAATTAATTAATTAATTAATTTTCTTTTCTGAAAATTCAACTGTTGGCTGAAAGTTTAACTAATTCGTTAACAATTAGTTTTATTAGTCATGGAAAATTCTTTCCTTTTTTTCTTGAAAATCTTTTTTTGCACTAAAAATGTAACCATTTTATTTTTGGATAACTATCGAACGTTTTTAGTTAAAAATTCTATTAGAACGTTGAAAATTAACTTTTTTGTGGAGTTAGATTATAAAAAAATCGCCTTTATAGCTTAAAAATTAAATAATTTGATTGAACTTCTTTCTCTCTTAAAAGAAAAATCTCTTTTATGGTTGAAAGTTCATCTCTTTCAGTAGAAATTTGCTTTTTTGGTTGAGAATGTGACTGTTTGGTTAAAAATTGATCTTTTATGGTTGAGGATTAAGCTGTTTTGTTGAAAATGGATCTTTTTTGGTCAAATTTAACTGTTTTTTATTTTTAATTATAATCTCTTATGTTTAAAATATTAGCGATCACGTTCTTCGTTGATAATTCATATTTTATATTGAAGTCGACTGTGCATTTTACTGAAAATTAACATCTTTTTTGGTTGAAATATAACTATTATATTTTTCACTAAAATTTAATTATTTTTTTACCAAAAATCCAACTATTTTATTGAGAGTTTATTTATTATAATTTCTACTATTTCATAAAAAATTTATGTTTTTTAATCCAGAGATGAATCCTGATAAACGCAGTCTTTGAATATTAATTAAATGAATTTCGGGAAGATATGCGGTGCTCACTCAAGCGTGACAAAACAGAGAGAGAAACAAGACAGAGAAAAAACAGGAGAGAGACGAAATAGTTCCGAGACACTGGATTTAATGTCACCCTTAGTCCCAAAATTGACATCATATCCAGGTTTTAATGTATTTAGTGTATGTATAGAATAAAACGGAATTCACTTTGAAATATTCACTTAGCGTTAAAACAAGTTTATAATAAGATGCAGGTTCAGTTGAAGGCATCTGACACAGTGGCGATTTAACGTCAATAAAAATAGTAATTGATTTTTTTAAATTTTAAATGAACTTGTTCTCGAGTTTATTATCTTATTATTGTAAGAAAAAAATGCTCTAAAATGTCATACAGTTTCCTATACAAAATATAAAAAATGGTTGTTTGAAAATTACGTCGGACATGTTTTTCATTTTTGCAAGTTTTATGCACAAAATACGAAAATTTAAATTTACTTTGAAGTTTATTTTCAATTTAGATCATTTGGAATATAATTTTGTTATTAATAAATTTAGAAAAAGTTGAAAAGACCAAGGTGGAAAAAATCAAGCTTTAATTATTAATCTCTTTTGGTCGACAACAGATATTTGGTTTTAAGGTTTAACTATTTGTTTCAATAATAATTTTGTTCAAATAGTCAACTATTTGTTTAAAAATTCGCCTTTTTAGGTAGAAAATTCAACTATTTGCTTAAAAATTTGTTTCTTTTACTTAAAAGGGTCCATATCATGTCACATGCGGCAAGTCACACCTGCAACATGTCACATATGAGGCATGTCACATCTGCGGCATGTATCTTCTGCGGCATGTCACATCTACGGCATGCCTTATCTGCGGCATGTCACAACTGCGGCATCTCTACCCACCGGCTTTTCTCCCTCGCGGCATTTCCCACTGTGGAATTGACATTTTTGCGGTATCTCTCACCAGTAAATATTCTTCTAGTGGCACCTCTCCGCTGCAAAAAATGTTGAATGTTCATTTAAAAATGACTAAACTGCGGCAAGCCTCCCAGGACTAATTGTCACATTTATGGCATCTCCTACCAGCGAAAAGTCTCCCCAGCGGCATCTCTCCCCCAAGAAATACTTTTATGCACTTCCATAGACGATGTAACTGCGGCAAGCCTCCCCAGGGTCATCTCTTTTCTGAAAAGCTTGTTATGTACTTCCGAAGGTGGAACAACTGCAGCAAATCTCCCCAGCGAAATCTCCCCAGTCTCCCCAGCGAAAAGTCTCCCCAGTGGCATCTCTGCCCTAAGAAAATTTTCTAAGTACTTCTAAAATTGGCAAAAGTGCGGCAAGTCTCTCCAGCAGTATCTCTCCCCTAACAAACTTTATAAGTAGTTTTAAAGATGTCAAAACTGCGGCAATTCTCACCAGCGGCATCTTTTCCCCAAAAAAATTTTGTAAGGACTTTTAAAAATGGCAAAAGTGCGGCAAGTCTCTCCAGCAGCATCTCTCCCCCAACAAATTTTATAAGTAGTTTTAAAGATGGCAAAAATGCGGCAAGTCTCTCCCGCAGTTTTCTATCTGACTTGCCGCAGTTTTTGCATCATTGGAAGTAGTTGAAAATTTTATAGGGATAGAGATGCCGCTGGGGAGACTAGCTGAAGTTTCATCATCCTTAGAACTAATTAGAAAATTTTTGTGGAAGAAAGATGCGACTGGAGAGACTTGCCGCACTTTTGCCATTTTGAAGTCCTTACAAAATTTTCTTGGGGGAGAGATGACGCTGGGGAGACTTGCCGCACTTTTTCCATGTTTAGAGCTCCTTACAAAATTTTCTTGGGGGAGAGATGCCGCTGGGGAGACTTGCCGCAGTTTTTCTATTTTTGAAACTACTTAGAAAATCTGTTGGGGAAGAGATGCCGCTGGGGAGACTTTCCGCACTTTTGCGATTTTTAGAAGTCCTTACAACATTTTCTTGGGGGAGAGAAGCCGCTAGGGAGACTTGCTGCAGTTGTTTCACCTTTGGAAGTACTTAACAAGTTTTTTCGGGAGAGAGATGTCACTGAGGAGGCTTGCCGCAGTTACGTCATCTTTGGAAGTGCTTAAAAGTACTTCTTGGGGGAGAGATGCCGCTGGGAAGGCAATCAGTCGTGAGAGACTTGCCACACTTTTCCCACTTTGATGTGGACTTGAAAATTTTTCCACGGATGAGAGATGATCCTGGGGAGACTTTTCGCTGGTAGGATATGCCGCAGATATGACAATTAGTCCCGGGAGGCTTGCCGCAGTTCAGTCATTTTTAATTGGACATTGAACATTTTTTGGAAAGGAGAGATGCCACTGAGAGAATATTTACTGGTGAGAGATGTTGCAAAAATGTCAATTTCACAGTGAGAAATACAGCGAGAGAGAGAGAGGCCGCTGGGTAGAGATGCCGCAGTTACGACATGCCGCAGAGGTGACATGCCGTAGTTGTGACATACCGCAGATAAGACACTCCGCAGGTGTGACAAACCGCAGATGTGACATGCCGCAGAAGAGACATGCCTCAGATGTGACGACATGCAGCAGGTGGGTGTTGCCGCAGAGAGACTTTCTGCATGTGACATGATATGGACCCACTTAAAAACATCGATTTTTGAGATAAAGAAGATAAAGGAAACTACTTAAGTTATTTCTCTTAATCGATTGTTGGGCTATACAAAGAGCTGCAATTTTGTTAAGTTTATGTCAAATGTAAGTTTTTTTAAGTACTGAAGATTGATAGTCCTTTTAGGTTTAAGTAATATACCACAGCAATTTCAAAGTTTCTCTATAAAAAACTTGAAGTGTCTTGCGTAAAACGTCCGTATCCTTCGCTCCATACATTCTGTGATTTCTTGAATATCGCCAACTCGTCAAGTAGTCAAGTGCATCCAGTGTAGTAAATTCGCAATATCAAGGAGTCTGTTAAATCGCTCGACGAATGAACAATAGTCGTCATTCGTATTCTATGATATGCACTCTTCGCTAGTTGTATGACTTCCATGTAAAATTGATCGGGGATCGAGTTTATTGCCGACAACAGTTATCCACCTGTAACATAAAGTAGATTGTTACTTTTATAAATTTCTTCAACGAGGCCTTTCTCGAGCCTTTTCTGCAAGGATGTACGAAACGTTTATGTTCCATGGTTCACAATAAATTTCGTTACGGCTCTTATCTTTTTTTTTACTTATCACTGCTATGTATAGTGTAATAATAGAATTAACGTTTACATTGTTATATTTTTTCCTTGTCTATAAAATCATGTACTTTTCTGTAGTTACAACTAATTGCTTGGAATTTCTTCGCCGAAGAACTATGCGGTGTGGCAGCAAAACTTTTTGACACAACAATAATTTAGTTCTGTCGTAAAACCCTTGCGGCGGTTTAAAAAGTACGACACGATGATTTGAATACTTTTTCCACCCCTTAACTTCTTCATAATAGATTATCACACAAAGCTCCCCTTTCTTGTCAAAATATTTTCATTGATTTCATTTTATGAATGCCTCAAATAAAAGCAAACATATAAAAATTCCCCACATTTATGCACAGACTTTTTAAAACTAAAGATCAAGGTATCAACAGCAGTAATTGGTTGATTGTTAATTCTCTTTTGTTAAAGCTCTTTCGGCTTTAACGAATAGAATCTCATCACGTATCTTATGCTTCGCATTCGAGTTGGTCCTTCAAATTGTATATAATTTCTATAAATGTATATTGAACAAGTTGATAAATTCGTATACCTTGGTAGCTTATTTGCTAAGGACGGGAAGATAGATGAGGAATTAGATAGACGAATAAATGAAGGTAAGAAGGTTATTGGTAGAGCAGGTCCCCTTATCAGAAGTAAAAATATATCAA
>NC_046658.1:46666338-46669782 GCF_010883055.1 Belonocnema kinseyi | reverse complement strand
CTACAAGCTATCTAAGGATGGTACTATAGAACACCACCTCAAGGTAGGCCTAGTGGCGCCATCTCTTGGTCAGGCCGGAAACTTATCAATCCACCCTCGTACATCAATTCATACAGGATATAGACATACGGACAGACACATTCGTAAAAACCTGTTTTTAAGGTCGGTTAGAGGTTATTTAAAATTAACAAAGTTTTTCAAGAAGTCAGTGTAATTTCTGAAGTAAATTTCAACGAGAAATTCATTGGTGAACTCTGTATTGATCTTGGTAACAGCGTTTTGAATACTGTAAACTCATAAGGAAATTTTTCATTAAAACTTCCAGGTGTTCTGGTGAGAGTTCTGTTCGTCCCCGAAGAGTTATACAGTCTTATACCATTTTTTGATACCACAGTCAATACCTAAGGCGATACCATAAGTCCTATACCGTTTTTCCATACGAATATTACGATGGAGTCTAAAAAGTCGCGGGACAGTTGGATATTTCCTCAGGTAAAATATTTTTAAAAATAGTGAAGGTCATTCCTAAAGTAAATTTCAACGAGGAATTCAATGGTGACCTTCATTTTGACCTTGAAGTTGATCTTTATGGCTTTTTGAAGGTCAACTTTGTTTCTTCAAGGTCAGTTAGAGGTTATTTGAAATTATCAAAGTTTTCCAAGAGGTCAGTGCAATTCCTTAAGTAAATTTCAACGAGAAATTCATTGGTGAGCTCTGCATTGATCTTAATGATGATCTTCAAGGTTTTTTCAAGGTTTTTTCCAAGCAGTTTATGTTTACGATTAGCATTACCCAGGAACATCGACGTGGACGTAGTAAATTCTGTTCCCTTTGGAGGGCTTAATTAGCGTGAGTCCCCTTGCTTCTCACGCTTGGGTGAAGATGTTTGAACTGAAAACCTTGAGCTTCTTAACAAAAAGCTATGCGATTGTAAAAATAAGTTACAGCATTACAAATCATCTCCCTATTAATCAAAGTAGCCTGTTGCAGAATCCGATTCTGCAATTCGTCTAAGCTTTGCGGTTTCGTTGAGTATACTTTGCTCTTCAAATAACCCCAAAGAAAATAGCCGAGAGGCATCAGATCAGAAGATCTAGCAGGCCACTCGATTTCACCCCTTCTTCTAATCCACGTTTGAGGGAACTGAGTATCCAAATATGCTCGAACCTCCCTACCGTAATGAGCCGCTGCTCCGTCCTGCTGGAATCAAATATTTTTTAAATTATCACCTGTAATCTCCCTTCTTCTTGGTATAATTTGATTTCTGAGAAGCTCTTCATATGCTAGGGCATTGAGATTAACATCCATGAAGAAAGGGCCTATCAATGTATCATTTAAGATACCGGCCCAAACATTAATCTTTTGTGGATATTGTGTGTGACTCTCCCACATCCAATCAGGATTTGTGTCGAACCAATATCTAAAATTTTGCCTTTTAACTTCACCTTTTAAAAGGAAAGTAGATTCATCTGAAAATACTGTATTGTACAAGAAAAGAGGATCTCTATCAATTCTGTCCATCATAATTTCACAAAATTTAACCCGACGATCAGGATCGTCTTCATTGAGCTCTTGTGCCAGATGGACTTTGTAAGGATGGAAAATAATGATTTTTAAAATATTTCGCACTATCTCAGGAGCAACGTAATCACGCTCATCACTAGCTCGACGTGAACTAAGGTGTGGGTTTTCAACAAATTCTTGGGCTATGTCCATCTGCATCTCCTCAGATCCTGCAGATTTTGGCCGACCAGTTCTCTGAAGGTCCCTGATAGATATATGAATCACAAAGTGCCTTGTTCGTTCAATTATTGATTTTGAGACAGGATTTCACCCTTCTCCATTACGACTAGTGCGACTAAAAAGCAAACGAACTTGATCATAAGATCGAACTCGATCTCCTCAACTACGCATCATTAATAGAGATACCCTCTTTCGTTCCGAAAGTTTAGCTTGCGCTATTATAATCTTTTAGCGAAAGATAGTAAGTACTAGGCAGTCTGATAAGTCCCTGAAAAATGAAACACGGAGACGTTTTTTTGGCGAAAGTCGGTTTTATTTTTCAACATTCTCTCCTTTTAGGTCGATACAGCGAGTCCAACGATTTTCTAACTTTTTGATACCGTCCGAAAAGTACTCGATCGAAAGGTCTCCAAAATACGCCTCAGTTTCAGCTATGAGCTCCTCATTTGAGTAAAAACGCTTACCGGTGAGCCATCTCTTCAGATTAGGGAACAAGTAATAGTCGCTGGGGGCCAGGTCTGGTGAATACGGTGGCTGAGGAACCAATTCGAAGCCGATTTCATGCAATTTTGCTTGCGCAACTAAGCATGAATGAACAGGCGCATTGTCGTCATGTGCATGTGCATCCCAAAATACGGAGGCCATTACCTTTCCGACCCATTGTTGCGTTTTTGGACGCTTCGGAGCACTTTGGCCCGGTGGAACCCACTGTTTTGCCTGTTGCGTTGACTCAGGAGTGTAATAGTGGATCCAGGTTTCATCCATGGTTATGTATCGGCGCAAAAACTCGGTCGGCTTACGCGAAAATAATGCCAAATTCTGCTGTGAAGTTGTAACACGAATTCGTTTTTGGTCCACTGTGAGCAAACGCGGCACCCATCGCGCGCTGAGCTTCTTCATGCCCAAAACTGAATGCATGATATTGCCCACACGTTCCAATGATATGCTTACAGCATTAGCTACCTCTCTCAATTTCACTTTGGGATCATTCAACATCATATCATGGATTTTTTCGACATTTTCTGGTGTAGTGACCTCTTTTGGGCGCCCAGATCTTTTAGCATCAACTGTGCTCGTACGGCCACAACGAAACTCGGTAAACCACTTATGGATCATTCCAATCGACGGTGCAGAGTCCGGGTAATACTTATCCAGCTTGGCCTTGGTCTCGGATATCGTTTTCTTGCGAAGATAGTAGTGTTTGATCAAATCTCGAAACTCAGATTTTTCCATATTAAAAAATACTCGGAGGTTAGTCGCTTCTCAATGCTGTAACTTGTAAATGCGTAAACATAAATAGCTGAAGTTTTGACGGGCGTAATTTGAAGGATCAAGCTCGACGAAAATGGTTCACATTAGTGAATACTAATGCCATCTCTTAGAATTTTCAGGTACTTATCAGACTGCCTAGTATGTACTCGTATAACGTAAATTTAGTTTCGATTCCTAATATTCGCATGGAAAAACGGTATAGGACTTATGGTATCGCCTTAGGTGTTGACTGTAATATCGAAAAACGGTATAAAGACTGTATAACTCTTCGGGGACGAACAGAACTCTTACCAAAACACCTGGAATTTTTAATGAAAAATTTCCTCATGACGGTTGTGAGACGTGGTTATGGCTGAAATTTTACCGCGATTTCGCTGGAAGCGGGTGCAATTTTTCAGATTAGCACCCGCTCCCGGCGAAATCCTGCGG
>NC_046658.1:46664555-46666238 GCF_010883055.1 Belonocnema kinseyi | reverse complement strand
GTATCAGCCTTGGAGGAGATTATGTTGAGAAATAAAAAAAAAAATTCTTAAAACCGTTGTTTTTCTTGGTCAGGCCGGAAACTTATCAATCCACCCTCGTATGTCTGTCTGTCTGTGAGCACGATAACTTGTGAAAAAATTATTCCATTAAATTTGCCTTCGGTACTAAAGGTCAAGTTCATTAGCCAGTCATTTTGGATAAGAATTTCAAAAGTGAGCACATTTTGAATATTTTTGAGATTACTTTTTGTTAAGATTCAAAAATTTTCTATACGGATGTTTATAGTATTCAAAAGACGAACCATTTATCTAAATAACTATTTTTCGAGCAATCCAAAATTTACCAAAGTTACAGCATTTACAAAATTCCAAAAAACACATGAGAATAAACATTTTAAGCCGAATAAAGAACGAGATAAAAAATTCAAAAGAAAAAATTTTTGCGTTTTGAATGCCCTTCAAGATTATCAGAACAACTGATTATCATTACAACTGGTTGAGTTTCGGTCGAAAAATCAATTGAAAAAGTCTGGATCACTAAGGTTAGGGATATAATTTGGAAGTTAAAAAACAGCCAGGCTGCTGTGTAGACCGCATGTATAAATTTTAAATCGTAAAAATGAAAGTGGAAATGTGCAAATTTAGTTTTTGAAAAAACGACGAAAGTTGCAATAAAATGTTTATTTACCAAAGTTTTTTAAACAGAATATTCATTTTTTAAACAAGAAAATGAAACAACGTGTGTTTTAATGTTTTAATGCATGTTATTATTATTTAAAACATTTCTGTGGCGAAATGTTGGCACAGGCTTATACTGCTCAATATGTCGAAGGCATTTTTGGTTAGAGTTGGATTTTTATTTGATCATTTTGCACGGGGCTCTCCCGGTATATATCATCAGTCACGGACGCATTTTTTATAATACAATCAAGTGATCTGATGAGAGCAGTCTGCCCAGACACATTGGACAAAGCCTGGTTTTTACCCCATCATTGACGGACTGGGTTTCAGTCAAGTACACGACGGGGGGACCTACAGCTTAAGGTGTGTTCTGAACCACCAGAGCCTCGGTAGATGTACATTGAAAAATTTCCAGAGGTACCGGCTCAGGGATTGAACCCCGGACCTCTGAGGTCATTATTCGCCATTTCCCTTTCGGGGTAGGCGTGACTCACTCGGCAGGGGAAAGGAGTAGTGTGTGGAAGGGATAGAGATTTTTCAGATTGATCCAGAATTCTCGTGCTATTTAAGTAAATAACACGTTCGTTCCGCAACACTGCTCCGACCCAGGTTGCTGATCAATCTCTCTAGCAATCACCCCAAGCGAAGAACCTCACGAAGTCGTTATGTAAGGGTCCCCACTTGGGTCCATTGATAGCTAAGGTCTTTGTTTCAGGCGTCATTCACTCTACTGACACTCTTTTTATTAACTATTTTCCGCCATACTTTCCTGTCCTGGCATACTTCTCTAGCTTCTTTTATGTCCATGCATTTTTCCATGCAGGCTCTCGTGTTTCTGTGACTTCTTATGTCTCTTCTATGTAGGGTCTCATTCACACATTCTAACCATTCTTTCCGCGCTTTACCTCTGGGCACGCTGCCATTTACTTTACCTTGATACACTTGTTTCGTTAGTCGTTCATTTGGCATTCTCTCAACATGTCCGAACCATCTTAACCGATT
>NC_046658.1:46640884-46664455 GCF_010883055.1 Belonocnema kinseyi | reverse complement strand
AATCTCTATCCCTTCCACACACTACTCCTTTCCCCTGCCGAGTGAGTCACGCCTACCCCGAAAGGGAAATGGCTTAATGGTGTAATAATAATAATAATATTGGTAAATATTTTTTATACAAAAAGTGAATTGTAATACCAAATAGTGTCTTTTGCTGGACAATATTAATTGGTGTTTTAATAATAAAATTTCTGCTCGATGAAATTAGCAAACCAGGGTAACGAAACTGTGTTTGAAGCCAAAAGGGCAAATTATCTACAAAAAGTTGAATTTTGGACCCAAAAATATTAATTTTTAACAGAAAATTTAATTTTCAATTAAACAGTAAAATTTTACATTAAAAAATGTCCATTATTTATCCCAAAATAAATTGTTGATTTTTTATTTAAGGAAAATACTTTTTAACTAAAAAAAAGAACTTTTAATAAAAGAGATAAATCTTCAACTAAATAGTAGAAATGTATTAAAATCCTAATAGTCCCACTGAAATCTCTAAAGTGTTTTGCAATCTTTAGAATTTTTATAAAATTTCTTAAAATGTTTAGGAATTACGTGAAATCCAGTGAAACACTTTTCAAATATATACAAATAACTTGAATGTTGTGAAATAAAATATTTTAAAATACTTCGAAAATTCCTAAGAACTTTTTTAATACTTTGGATTTTCTAGAAGACCTTTAAAATCATTTGAAATATTTTAAAACCACTTAAAACCTTTGGATGCTTCGTAATATCCCGTAAAATGTTTTGAAATCCACTAAAAACTTTAATAAAATATTAAAAATCTTTATCAATTGTTCTGAAATTATTTGAAACCCATAAAAATCCTCTGATAGTGTAAAACCTTAGGCGATTCATGAAAACCTTGTAAATATTCTTAAATAAAGTTTAACCTTTAGAAATCTGTGAAATGCCCTCAAATGTTTTACAGTTACTTACAATCGTTCTTCTTAAATAGTTTTAAAGGCTCTAGAAATATTTTGAAATGTGTATTTTGCAAATCCTTAAAATCTTTTGAAACAATTCGCGATTCCTAAAAATCCTTTTAAAACCATTGAAACATTCAAAAGTTTTTCAGTATGTCCTGAAATATTTTGAAACCCATTAAAAACATTTTAAATGTTTGAAAATCTCTAAAAATACACGGAAATTTGTTTAAATCGATGAAGATTTATAGATATTTTATGAAGTTTTAAAAAAAATGCTTAATTCTTTACATCTTTTCTAGAAATAATTTTAGATTGCTTGAAATCTTTTATAATCCTTTGAAATCACGTTAAAATTATTTGCAATCTCTTAAAATCCTTTGATGTCTCGAAATCTCGGGAAGTCTATTAAAATCAAATGAAATAATGAGCAATGTCTGAAAATATTTTGAAATAATTTGGAAACGTTGCTATTTATTTAAGCTTTACAAAATTCAATGATATCTTTTGATATATTTTGTCGGGATAAAAAGCAAATTTTGTTGCTTTTATTGAAAACAAATCGTTAGTTATATGAACAAAATGTTTCCGTAGTATCCAAACCCATGTCAAGATGCAATGAGACAAATCGATAATTATCTTAACTAGGATAGCAGTTACATTTTAAACACGAAATCTTCATTGATTCAATTATTTTAAAATGTTCTTTAGTTTTCAGAAAATAAAGGAGAGAATACTATTTCACCCGTTTTGATTCAAATATCCTACCAGCAAATTAGTTGTTTGGAAAGCAACATTAAATTAATTTCACGAGGATTTATATACTATTAATGTGAATTACAGCAGTAATATGAACGTAACTATTATAAGTGACAAGTGGTAATGCATGAATTCTCTAAAATTAACTTTTACGTAACCATAACTTCACTATCCGTCAGGTGAGCGTCATTAATCGGTAGGATTGTGAATATCACTTTCATACATTGGAATTCAATAAATTGGATTGGATCTTTACCAACCATTTTCTAATAACATATATTTTGTAATGCCGTATAGAGCAAGAATTACGTGCACATAGTGTGATTTATTATTTAATATGACATTGGAAAACTAATGTTCCTAACGTACATCAAAGGATTTACTTTACTGAGATCTCCATGGGAACATATCTTGCCATTTGCCCCGAGGTAATCTTCCATTCGCATCCTTTACGAGCTGAATTACAATTATTTAAACTTAAGAGAAAACTTTCAGTGCATCTTTAAATTTTTTTAATTTCCCTTTACCACAATATTATATAATTTAAATTATTGATAATTATTCTATTTCAACTATTGAAAACTAAACAATTCCTTAAAATTAAACACTGACGGATAAATTACGTGCTTCAAAAAAGAATAATTTTAATAACAGTATTCAGAATAGCGCAAAATTTAATTTGTTAACCGTTTCAAAATAAATTTGTTTTAAGAACTTTATACTAAACAAGTTAGTAAAAATATTGAGAACTGTAAAATTAACAAATCGGAAGCATATCAGCAAAGTCTTCCACTTTAAAATTTAAAGTGTTTAAGACAAATCTTTTGGGGACTTCTGTTTCAGTCATGTAAGTGTAAGGTAGTGGGAATTGTTGATACTCAGTATTTCTGATATTTGTGCTGAAATCTGAGGTAAGTGGATTGTGGAAGTGTGTAGAAGGGTTTGGATGTGAGAGATTAATTAAGGGATTGTGAGATAGAAAAGAGGAGGTAGATATTCTTGAGGAATGAGACAAATTTATGTGGAAGTTGAGGTTAGGTTGTTTGGAAATTTGTGACAGGGCTGTAGGACTGGGTTGATCGGCTTGCTAGAAGCAGGGTTGGGTAGCGATGGAAAAAGGCGAGACGGGTACCAGACCGCGACGATAGATAGAGGCAGGGAAGAATAGAAGGCGGGAGCGTTTGAATTTGATTGATGGCTAGCATAGCGAATATCATCGCGTAAAAAGCAGATCTAGAGCAGGAAGAGGAAGACGAGATTAAAGAGAGGAAGTGAAGGGGGAAGTATAAGAAAATTGTTAAAAATGAGAGATTAAGAGCTAAAAGCGTGGGCTCGATTGAGGCTTTTATCAAAAGAAAGAAAGGGGTCAGGGAAAGCAGTGAAGAGAAGAAAGATATTGGGGCGTGCTTGAAATATCAAAAAATATTTAGATCGCTATCGGAAGAGCAGAATTTGGTAGAGCAGCATGATAATAGTAAGGGGTCTGAAGGAAGCGGGCAAGAAACTGAAGTTCCGAAGACAGCGGAAAGACCAAAGGAAGTTCGCGAAGTAATGATAGAAGTATTGATGATTTACGCACGAAAGAAGGAGAAAAGGGGAGAGGAATTAAGAAGGAAATTAGGCGGGAAATAGCTGAACTTAAGGAATAAATGAAGAAATAAATGAAGAAATAGGAAGAAGTCAGGGAACAATTAGAAAAGAGGATGCAGTCATTGGAACAAAAACTAGAGAAGCAGAAAGATAATAATAAAAAGGTAGAGGAGATGCAATACAGCATAAAGAAACTAGAAAGCTCAAAGAGGGATTTTAGTGGGGGCGAGAATGGGAATATGGAGAAGAAAAGACTGAGAAAAATAGAAAAAATAATAGAAAGGAAAGAGAGGGAAGAAAGAAAAAGAAGCATAGTGATATTGGGTAAAATATTAGAAGGAAAGGAGCTGAAGGACGGAGTGGAAGAAGTTCAAAAAAAGGATTGATGCAAAGGTAGAGATAGAGGAAGTGAGAAGTGTAGGAAGGGAAGAGCGAATAAGGGAGAGAATGGTACTGGTGAGACTAAAGAAATGGGAACATAAGAGAAAAGTGATGATAAAGAGGAGGATATTATATGAGAGATCGGAGAGAATAGAGGATGATTTGGCATGGGTAGAAAGGAAGATACAATATAAGTTAAGGAAAATTGCGGAAGAGGAATGAAAAAAGAGAAAAAGAATATTGTTTAAGTATGGGGGAATACAGATAGACGGAGTATGGTAGGATTGGGATAAAGAAAGGGAACAGATAGTAAAAAATTGAGGTGCAGGGAAACTAGGAAAGAAAAAGAGACGAGAAACGTAAGGAGGGAAGAATAGAAGATATGTTACTGCAATATAGCAGAATTGGGGTGAAAAGACAGGGATTTTCTGAGAAATTTGACTTAATGGGATGCAGTTATAATGATAAAGACGTGACTAGATGAAAAGGGATGGGAAAGAGTAAAAGGAAGGTTACCAAGAGGTTACAAATGGCAAGTGCAAAATGCAAAGAGGTAGAATAAAAAGGGCAGAGCAATGGGTGGATTGGTAATGGGAGTGAGGAATGAATGTACGAGTATAACAGGGAAAGATAAGAAAGAGAGGAAAGAACAAAATGAAGGATTAATAGTAGAAGAGGTAAATAAGGAAGGAGGAAGGCGGAAGGTAGTGGGGGTTATGTGAACCGTGATATGTAGGAGAAAGCAGAGGAGATGAAAGAAATGTTAAAAAAAATTAAGAAGAAATTAGGCTGATAATAGGTGGGGATTTCAATTCGAGAACAGGAGACAGAGGAGGAAGGGAATGGGAAGAAGAGAAACGAAGAAATTCCAATGATAAGGTACTAAATAGGAAGGCAAAAAAGTTGCTAAAGAGCTTAGAGGAGTTGGGATAGTTAATCCGTAACGGAAATATAGAGGGAGATGAGAAACAAGAATATACACGCTTAGTAAGTGAAAGGGAAGCGGTAATTGATTATGTGATAGAGGATGATGAGTTTCGAGAGAAGGTCAAGAAACTAGATGTAGGTGATTATATTGATTCGGATCACTTTCCCTTAATAGTGACATTAAAGGAACAAAAAAGTAATGACAATATGAATAAAATGGGAGCAAAGGTAAAAGGTGTCGGAAAAGGGGATTGATCAATGGAAGGAAAAGAGAAGTTTAGAGAAAAGGTCTGAAATAACAAAATGGGATGGGAAATGTGGACGAGGAGATAAAAAAATGATAAAAGAAATAAAAATGGGATTAGAGTGCACAAACAAAAATAAAGTTACTAAAGGCGGGATTAGAAGCGGATGGAATGTGGTCTGTAAAGAGAAAAAAGGAAGGTCAGAAAGGAATTAAGAAAGTGGTGAAAAGAAACAAGTAATTAAGAAGAATATAGGAAATGAAGAGAAAGATTATACTAAGTTGTGTGATCAAAAAAAAGAGGAAAAGAATGAAAGATCTAAGGAAGAGGCGGAAAAGGCTAGAACGGAAAAAGTGGTATAGAAGGTAGTAAATAGAGAAAGAAAAAGAAGAGAAACAGGAAACGAAGATATCGAAATGATAGAATGGAAAATTTTTTTTAGGATTTTCTAGGAGAAGTAAAGAGAAAAGTTAGAAAGGAAGCAAAATATGGTAGAGAGAGATGAGGAAGATGACATAACAAGAGAAGAAATAGTTAAGGTTTCATGAATAATGAAGGATGGAAAGACACTTGGTATAAATGAGATTCCAAGTCAAGTATGTAAATATGGAGAGAAAGAACTAGATAAATTGGCATGGATAATGTGTAATCGAGTATGGAGAGGACAGAGGTAGCCAGAGTTATGAAAAGAAGGAGTAGTTATGCCAATGGTCAATAAAGGCCAAGGAGTGGAGGTTAAATAATACAGGGGTGTAACGCTTATGCTAACACTGTATAAAGTATATATAACGGTTTTATCGGAGAGATTGAAAATCAAAGTTGAGGAAAAATAGATAGAGCCACCGAATCAGACAGAGTTAGAAAAGGAATAGGGGTAATGGAAAACATATATGTTCTGAACTGCCTAGTAAATAATAAGATTAAAAGAGAAAAGGGGGCAATGGTAGCAATGTTCGTGGACTCAAAGGTGGCGTTTGTCTCCTTAGATCGATGCGAAATAGAAAAAGTTATGGTAAAAAAGGGGATAAGAGAGGGATTAATAAGGAGAGTGCTTGCAATTTTTAGAGAGACAAAAATAACGGTAAAGATAGGAGAGCAAGTAGCAGTTAGTTTCTTGTTGGTGAGAAGTGTGAAGCACGGCTGTCCTCGTAGCCCACTTTTACTTAATATATTAATATCAGATAATGAGGCTTAGAAAAGGAAGGGGAAGGAAGAAAGAATGGATGAGGAGATGAAAGGGAATAAAGTTAAAAGAAGTAAAAGAGTTTAAATAGAGCTCATATAAGAGAAAGGATGAAAATATATGGAAATGGGAAGAAAGAAAAGATATTGAAAGTGTACAAGAAAGGTATAGACTAATAGAAGACGGGACTGGAGTAAACTATGAAGAATTGGAAAAGAAGGAGAGAGAAAGACCATAAATAGAAATATGGGGCGGGGGGTTATTGAGGATTCAAAATACAATAAATGGTGTAAGATGATAAAAAAGAAGGAGTGCCAAAGTATTTAGTTAAAGCGATGGGGAGAGAAAAGGTGGACCAGAATAGCAAGATTTATATTGGGAAATGAGGTTAGGGAGGTGATGTACCAGGAAAGAGAAGAGAACAAAAAGTGTAGAATATGTGAATGGGAGAAGGAAACATGTGAGCGTCTGTGGGAAAAATGTAAGAGAGGAATGGAAGATAAAGGAAGCTGAAAAAAGAATGTGGTTAAGATTCTAGTGGGGAATGAATTAGGAGAAGAATGGATGAAGGAGTTGGAGGGTGCTAGAGGAGCGAATGAGAGAGAATAAAAGAAGGCATGTGAAAAAAGGCAAATAGAGTTATAAAAAAGGGAAAGGAAAAGGAAACGGAAGACGCTTAGATTATAAGCGTGAAGATTATAAATAATGGATGTCATGAAAATTCTTAGGGGACACATTATTCTTAAATTTAAAACTGAACTGTTTAGACTATACAATTTTAAATAATACATAAATAATCAATTAAAATTTACCAAAAATTAAATTAACGAAGTGTTTCGTCGCCCCAAAATTTGGAATGAGTAGTAATGTACTTTTTATAAGTTTGGCTAGTTGTTCCGAATTCTCAAGCCGGCTAGTCTATCCCCTATTCCAACTGGACCAATTGTTCGGCGCGTTTAGTACACAGCATTAATTTCAAAATTTTTCCTAAAATTGGAAAAATATAAATTACTCTTAAATATAATAATTGATTTTAAATTTTATTTGTAAATGTAAAAAACAAAAATAAAAAAATAAAATTCTTGATATAATTGTCTTTGCTTAACTTTTTCGATCTCCTTCTGTTGACATCTCCTTTTAAAGTAGAAAAAAAGACATTTCACTCGAACTTAATCAACAAAAACGTCAGGGAGGGAAGGGAAGGGAGGAGTTCACCCCCCAAAGCTGCACAGCTATTTTCAAAAGAACGTAACTTCCTTTTTATATCAGCGATTTATGGTCTAGTGAATATTTTACAAGATATAAGCCCCGATATGAACGCAGTCCTTATGATCGCGTTCAGACTTAATCCTTTAGTATTCCACAGACTAGTTTGAAAGTATGCTATTCTTTCAACGCGTGTAAGTTCATTCAAAATGACATGAAATCAGGTGATTAACAATTTAAGAATATTTGGCGGCAAGTCAGAAGAAATTTAAATTATTTGCTATTTGTTATAAACAAATCAAAGGTGCAAACTACTTTTTTCAGAAGTGATTTTGATTATTCTTAGTATGAATAATTGGAGGAATGATCCCTTACTAGAGATCAAGAAACACCTGACTGAACTTCTAGATGAAAACTACATTAGTGTGATAAAGTAACAAAGGAAACAAACATATAGGAGGAATTTGGTAGCTGAAGTAGCTGAAACCGTTATCTTCATGGAACGACTTGGGAAAAAGCTTTGAACTTTATATCTCATGACTTTTGCAGTACGTTACAAGCATCGTTCTTCAAGAGTCTCAAGGACACTCCATTGGTTGGAGCTTTCTTAATGATGTTTTATATCAGGGAAAATAGGCATACGTTTTTCAAAATGCTATCCAGTATTCTCACTAGAATATTAATCATCCATCCATTTCCACAGTATTTATCTACTACAAAGAGGCAGAAGAATTTCGTCACTAATGAAGCACCGTAAAATTAAAAAAATAAATATAACTTCCTCAACCTTCTGTGTCACGAAAGGTATTTTAAAATTCCAGCACACTGGACCTTTCATCGAACTGCACATGGAAAAGGACCATGTGATGGAATCGGAGCAAAATTAGATAGATAGATAAATGTTTATTTTTCGGCCTGGTGGCTTTGAAAATTTGTCTTGCTTACAGTTCCATTTTCTTCACAACATTTGCATACAATTAACTCTTAAAAACTAACGTCCATGCACATTTTATCTATAAGACTATTCGCTCGTATAGCCTTGCCTTTCTCGCTTCGTTTCCTCTCCTCTCGCATGCATGAGCCTACCATATACAATCTTTCCTTCTCCATTCCTCTTTCTTCTTTCTTCCCTTCTTTTCCATCTTACCCAAAATTTCCTGCACCTATTCTACTGCCCTTTTGTTCCCCGTTTCATGAAACAATACCGCCACACTTATCCCATTCCTTTCCACCTCCTCACACTTCTCGAATCAGTGTTGCAATTTTTCGACCCCCTTCCCGCACAATTCATACATCCTCTTTTATTTCCAAAAGCAGAACCTGTTAATATCTTCCATGCTTCCCTATCTTACTTGTGCTTTAAGCTTCTGACTTCCCTTCTCTCTTTTCTCAGTAAAATATTGTGCACTTTCCCTTGGCAATTTTCTTCCACTCTCACACTTCCACTTCATATAAAATGATACTTATGGCTAGCGATTCGAACAATTCTATTTTGCTTCAAAATTCATCTGCGAACAATTGTTGTCCTAGCCCATACACCTCCGTCATCACGATGGTTGCCCTTCGAAATCTCCTCCTCTTTTTTATATGACTATCCACTCTTCTATTGTTCCGAAATAGGAAGCCCAGATATACAAACTTCTCACCTCCTGCACCACCTTTGCCGTTTACATTCACTCACCTCCTTTATTCATTCCACCTCGTTTCCTGAATGCACAATTTATATTTAACTAACAATTTATATTCAGCTCAAGCCCATTATTATCCAGGTATCTTTTCAACTTCTACATCATCTCCGTAAAGGTCTCCTCGCTCTTTGCTAGCAGCACTATGTCATCTGAATATGCGAGTGACCATATCCTAACCACTCGTACCTTAACTCCTCCTATTACTCTGGACGCTAGCTTAATTTCCATATCCGCTATTAAAATGAAAAGAAGCATTGGGCTAAGTGGACACCTTAGCCTCAATTCCCTTCTATCCAGAAACCTCCCTTACCCTATGGAACAGGCTTTTTTCCACTCCCTTCTCCATCATAGCCTCCTACAACCTCCCACTATCAACTAAAGGAAACGGTCTTGTAAGATCAACAAAAATGGGTACACTTTTGTCTTCTTCCTTAATTCTGTATCCACCACGCGCTGCAGAACGTAGATGATGTCCATAGTGTTTCTACTCACCCTAAAGCCCGCATGCGCCTCCGGAAATCTTCCCTTCCCCTCAACATTTTTTCGCATTCTCTCCGCCAACACCTTTCTTCCATCTCCTTTCTTATACAGTGGCACTATTAAACCATATTTCCACCCTCTTGTGAACCCCTCTTCCCTCTATACTTTCTTCATTACCTCTTTCAGACTCTCCCTAACCTCTTGTGTAACCAACAGCCACGCATTATTATCTATCTGGACTAGCCCTGCTGCCTTCGACCTTCGTAACGTCTTTATCTATATCTCTACATCCTCGTCATTCAACACCTCTACCTCTGCCTCCTTCGTTCTTCTGCTCCCATGATCTCGTTTTCGTGAATTTGAGCACTGAAACGATTTTTTAAAGAACTATCTCCTCTCCTTACTCTTTACCTACTCGCTTATCCCCACTCTGTACTTCTTTAATCTATTTGATAACTTTCACTCTTCCCCCTCTGTCTTAAAACTTCTTAATTCCTCTTCAAGATCTTTCTCCTTTTCCTCCTCTTTCTTCTGACACATCAACCTACACTTCTTCGTCATATCTACGCGCTTCTCCCTTTTCACAGTTCCTTTTTTCCACTTCCTTTACTGCCTTTTCACCTTTATTTTCATCTTTTTACATTTGCTATCCCACAAAGGCTTCACCATTCGTTTCTTCTTCTTTCTACATACTTTTTTTTGCACGCACCCTTTCACTTTCTTTTCCAAATCCTCGCATATCTCTTCCACCGACTTTCCTTCAAAGTGTATCTTGCCTAATACTTCTCTATCGCCATCCTCTTCTAGCTCATCCTCTACCCCAGCGATACTTCTTTTTCACCTTGCCTTCTGCTGCTCTTCCCCCTTATCCACAACCCTAATAGCTGATTGTCTGATTCTTCCCTTTTTTCCACTGAAAATATCTCCCTCTCCTTCCACCCTTGCATATTCATGATTAAATAGTCTATCACCGATACTTCTAACCGACTTACACATGAACGTATATATTCTCCCTCTTCGTTCCCTGTAATCATACCATTTGCGATCGTTCAGCCTCTGTTCTCCATCCAGTCTCTTGGAATTTCCTGCTCTTTATTTATTATCTCATCTTTTGATTTCCTCTTGAAGCTCTCCCATTCCTTGTAAATCCGCCTTTCCTCCCAATTCTCGCATTGAAGTCTACCCTTTCTATAATCCTTGCCATCCCATCCTTATTGTACAAAGTCACGAACTTACACGTTATCCCTCGTTCTTTACTGCACTTATTTGCACGTCCTTCTTCCCCCTTCTCTATTAACCTCTTCCTCTAATAAATTCCTAACCCTATTATAATTCCCTCACTAGCCCTTTCTTTCGTCTTAACTCTAACCACCTCCTAAACCTCCCCCTGTACTCCTTGGGAAACTTTGGCTCCACTCTATAGCATTCCTTTCTATCTATCCACGTCTCGACCAGTCCTACTATATCAAATTCCTGGGTACACTGCCAGAAATCCTCGTCTTTATTCTTTCATCCTGCTACGTTCCAGTACAACACCTTTACCACTGCTCCACTATCCTGACGCCCCCCCCCCCCCCCCCCCCTCCTACTTCCTACAAAATAAATTCCCCAGCATTTCCTTCAACACCTATTTCTCCTTGTTCCATGCCTATATTTTCTTTTCTACTTTTTTGTTCCGATACCCTACCTTCGCCTACCCACTTTACTCATCTCCCTCATAGCCCTGTTGTTAAGCATTCTTTACACATCCCTTTCCTTACTCGTCAATCCTTGATTGATGAAAACATTCTTATCCTTTATCCTATTTTTGTTTCGCATTACCCCCAACTTTTTTTCCCAGCTCTCCAATTCCACAACCATCACTTCGTTCTCCTTTCTCCCCTCCAACCAAACTTTCCCGCCCTTCTCTTTAACCCACCCTATGCTTTGTAGTAGCGCTTCCACACATTCCCTTTCTTCCTTTATCATAATATTATTTCTCCTCTCTACCTTCTCTTCTTTCTTTATTCTCTACTCCATTGCCCTTATCCTTTCCCTATCCGCTCTATCCTCATTTTCATTCCCACGTCCTCCCACTTTCTCTTCTGCATTTTTTCTACCCCCAATTACAATGGAATATAACCAGAAATAATATTATAGAAAATGCGAATAAAATGGAAGCCTTTGAGAAGAAAAATTAGAAAACGCTGTGAAGTGAAAGGCAAGAGGATTTATAAAAATTAAGCATCCAGAATAGTGAGAGGCGAGGGAATTAACATAAATTAGGCAATCTGCACTTTTTATTTGTTTATTACAAATAACAAATAATTAAAATTCTTGCGCCCGCCGGCAAAAACTCTTAAATTGTTAATTGGCTGTATTCATGTCATTCTAAATGAACTCTTGAACGCGTGAAAAAAATGGTAGACTTGCCAACTATTCTTCGGAATACGGTAGGATTACGTCCAAGCACGAAAATTAGAACTGCCTTCTATTTCTCAGAAACTATTCACTGGACCATATTTTTATTAAGAACCTTTTTGGAAGCCAAAAACTCGAGAATTTTCTAAAGACTATTTAAAAAAATACCCGAAATTGCAAAAAAGTTGAACAAACAATTAAATTGCTTAAAAAATACTTGAAAGTTAAAAATTTTTTTTTCAGCAATAAAATATAATAAAAAAACTGAAAAATAGGAAGAAACCAGAATTAAAATTTAAATCGCTTATACAGAAAGGAAGTTATAGGCTTTTGCAAATACCTGTGTATGCGTTGGGATAACATAATACGAGAATTTAAAGAATATCTGATAACATGACTTTTAAAGTTGGGGCAGTCGAGAAATAATGTCCCTATAGTTCATACATATATACCAGGACTCTTCAGCGAGGGGAAATTCAGCCGCAAATACTTATTTACCACATGCCTCGTTTCCACCACAACGAACCTCTACTCAGCTGTAAGAGTGAGATGGAATTTTCCCGTGCTGAGTGAGGTGGCGCAGTAGTGGAAATGAGACACCTTGCAGATGAGTATTTGGGACCAAATTTCCCCCCGCTAAAGACCCTTGATATATACCATATTTTTTGTTTTCAATATATATCAGGCGGGATTGAATATAAAAAGTTTGTAAATTTAAAATGCCTTGAAACTGAAAAAATTCTTTTTGAATCCATTATAATATGTATAACATTTTTAATGCATCGATTAATATATTGCGGTTGAGTAAATACGAAACAAAATTTAGAGAAATTTTTATTCTAGACTTTTGAAAAAATTGTCAATTTTTTTTTGTTTTTCAATCTCCACAAGATGAATAATTTTTAAAAAATTGTTTAGGTCTTTATTTCAGTTTATATAGCTGAAAGCTTAATTTTATATGGAGACCTGAAAATTAAAAAAATGTACAAACTCTAAAAATTATAAATAGTTTATTTCATTATTGAAAGTTCTTCTTATTGTCAACATTGTCAAAATGTTCTTTAAAAAAAAACTAAAAAATCAGATTTTCGAAAATGACGATTTAATTGAAAAAGTTCAGCAATTTGTCATTTTTAGCGGTCTGATTTTCTTAATTGGTTTGGAAGTACATTTTAAACACGAGAAAGTTTTTCTATGCCCTAAAAATTTTTTTATAATTTTTAGAGCTTCTAGATTTTTTCATCTTTTTCAGGTCTCCAAAAAAATTTATTTTCATAAAAAAAACCTAAAGACAAGTGCGATAAAGAATGCGTTATGTCCTCATAATTATTTATGATATTGATGGACAGTTGGCTAAGAATGGTACTCCTCGACGAAGAAGGTGTGGATCTCCAAACAGTAAGGGTATGAGAAATTAGAACGAGTTGATGAGTATGTAGAGGAGAGTACTCGAATATGAGATATTCTCGTAATATGAGAAAGCGGGGTATCAGATAAACTAAGAGACCCACTCTGTTGGTTCTATCCCTAACTTGTAGCCCTTGAAGAAAGAGTAATTTCGTGGTATAGTCCATTTTCATGGGCTTCTGAAGATTATAGGCGAACTTTTTGTGAAATCGATGGTGGTCGAGTTCTTGGAAGGGAATTCTTTAAACTCTATTTATTATTCATTAAATACGTATTTAGTAGTAAAGTTTGTCTGGAGTGATGGGGATTGAATAAATAAGTAGGAAAATTTCGATAGTGTTGAAGTTTTTCATTGTACAGGTCAGGCATAGTAAGTGCATAGTTGCACGGTGTGGTTCTCATAATATGAGATACATGTGGTTTTTATAATACTGTGACTGCGTGGGGGAAATTGGTTACAAAAGTGTTTGTGACTACTGCAAAAACTAAATATATCTGAATAGCAGTAAATTTATACTTCGGAAACATAGAATGAAGTTTTTCATTAAAAATATTACTTTATTTTGCATTTGATTAGCTATTTCCTGCGGTATCTCATATTATGAGAATAGTTGGACGAGTTTGGAAAAAGTACTTTTTAAAATTTTTTGTATTTTCAGCATAAAAAAATTTTTAATATAATTTTTTATTTGAGCTTCTTATGACAAACTAGATTTCCTTTAAAATGACCTATATTACTTTAAAATTCAGTGCATAGAATTCCGACAATCACGCCAAACAGAGTTGATATCTCATATTTGGGTATTCTCCTCTATATTTTGGTAGCATACTCACTAGTGACGAAAAGATAGATCAGAAGTTAGATAGGCGCATAAACGCCGGTAAGAAGGTTATAGGTAGAGTGTTAGTCATTATCAGAGGTAAAAATATATTAATTGAAGCAACAATGGTAATACAAAATTCTGGCTCAGAGGAGACAATAAATGACATGGTAGTGTGCCTAGAGACAGACCGCGAAAAGAATGTTTCAAATGTGTGAATCAAACCCTAATTTGAACAGACATACATAAGAAGCTATAGAAACAAAAAAGATTGCATGGCAAAATAAATGAGCTTAAAGGAAGCTAGAGAAGTTTGCCAGGACAGAAAAACATGGCGAAAAATAGTTATTAAAAAGAGTGTCAGTAGAGTGAAGGACGCCTGAAACAAAAGACCTTGGATACTAATGAGCCCGATTGGGAAAACTCACATGACGGCTTTGTAAGGTTCTTCACTTGGGATGATTGCTAGACAGATTGATCAGCAACCTGGGTCGGAGAAGTGTGGCAGAACGAACGTGTTACCTAAATAAATACCACGATAATTCCAGATCAATCTAAAAGCCTATACTTCCTTCCTTACCAAGTGAAAAATAATTGTTTCAAATGTTAATTTTGATATTATTTAGTAAGGATCTTTTTCTTCAATAAATGCTTGTAATATTTTGTTAATACAAAAAATTTGTAATATTTATTATTACAAAACGAACAGTCTACCAGAAAATATATTATCTCATTTATTAGAAACCTCTTTAGTCAACACAATTTAAGATAAAAAACTAATAGGTCATGTTAGCTTTTTTATTGTTTTAAAATGAAAATCTCTAAACTCACCTTCAGGGAAAACAATCATTTTATCTTCATATTTTACATTTTTCTATAACAATTTGTCATAAGGTTGCCAATTAACAAACAAAATTATTAAATTTAAAAAGTTATTTATTATGAAAAAATATGATACAGGTAAGAAAAGATTATTGTTATTGTAAAAAAATAATTTTGAACATCTTCTTAAAATTATTTTTAATGCTGTTATTATAAAAGGAGAAATTTGTTATATGTATTAAAATTTAACTTGTGCGTTTTCAAGATATATTGAGAAAATAAAAATAACAAAAAAACAATAAAAAAGAGACAAAACACAAATAGGGCACTTTTACATCACATTCGATTTGGCATTTTGTTGTTAAAAAGTGTGTGGACTTAAAAGGTACAACTTAGACTCGTGTGCGTGTTCAGAATCAAAAATAATTCTTTTTAATCATCCTATTGTCTATATATTTTACAAAAATATCATATATGTTAATTCTAAAATTAGTATTTTAATTTTCATTAGTTATAAAAAATATATTTTAATTAAGTTAATAATGATCGTATTAATATTAATTGTGTATTTGAATTTCCAAATTGTGTGAGAAAAACTTAATCATCGTGTGCGTAACGGGCGCATTGGGTTTCCCTTTGCATATACTATAATGTATATTTATATATATTGAAATTTTCGCCAATGAAACAGTACTTAAAAAAATTGAACTAGGTTTCGTTCAGGGTGTGGCACTGTGAGTGGGTGTGAAAAAGGTTAATTAAATACGAGAATTGGTCCTGTTAACAAGATCGCTTTACGAGTCTCGGTCTTTTGCCATCAATTAGAATCAGAACACCTGTAATTGGATATTCAGTTGGCGACTCATCCGCCTCTGTTTATCTGTCCCTTTTCCTCTTTTTCTTTCTCCGTCTTTCACTCTCTCATTCATTCTTTCACCTCCTTCCTCCAGAATAAAAAGTCACGTCTCCAGAATTCCAGGTGATCCAACCCAGCTACCTCCCTCCACCTCCTCAGATCTCCACGAGGCTGGTGCGATTCCGAGTTTCGATTTCTGTTTTTTCTTTATCCTTATTTTTGTTTTATTTTATTTTTTCTCCACCCATCCCTCGCGCTGTTTCTGGAATCCGCGCATCCTTTGCCTCTTATACCTTCTCATTCTGTTCCTCTCCTTCTTGCATTCGCGCATTAAAAATGTATCAATCTCGGCGGCAGCAGTGTTTTGTAAGCCAGGACACGAACCAGAGGACGTTGTGGAATGTCCTTTAGGCGTCGTAAAGAATAACGCATTCGTCAATGATGCTTCGTTGAATTGGCAGATGAGATGTCCTTTTCTCTATTTTTACGCATATTTGGTATTTTTTATTTTTCTACATCGTTAGTTTCGTCACATATGAGATCTACTCCGCTGAAGCGAGCTGATTTATGCCTGATGTATTCGACGAAGTATTGCTGATTGCAGTAATTACTATTATGCTGCTTGGTTTGACAAGTATTAAATATGGGTTTAAATACGAGTGAACCGACAACTGTCGTGGTTTGTCAAATCGATAAGGCGAGGTGGTCGTGATCGTCATTATTACGTTCGCCAATGCCTGTTCTTATTCGATGGAAGTGTGTTTTATCAAGGATCGCCGAGAGGTTTCGCTACACAAACAGCTATATAAAAGCAGAGTGAGTAATCGGCAGGTGGAAAAGAATAGCTCCTATTTTACTCACTAGTGTGTGTGCGTGTGCAAACTCCATATTTCATTTTAATAAGGCATTGTTCATAAATAACTTTTATTTCATTGAGCTGCGCTCTAAATGTTTAAATGGTACTTTGGTCTGCATTATTCTCCACTAAATTTTAGTTTCAGAATATTTTTTATCTATTTAAATCGACATCTATCATTAGAAAAATATATTTCGTGTAAATATATTTATAAAATATTTTGATTTCCTGCTGCGTTTTAAGCTACTTATAGTTTATATTACTTATCAAAACCTCTGTAAATTAGTTTGAGCGCATTCATTACATAATTCTTGAATAATTAATTTTCTTAAATGTATGAGTCGGCGGGCTTAAATAGGGGATTTTTAATTATAAAACGAGTTTAAAGGAATGATGAAGGGGATTTTGGCTTGCAAAAGAAGTCTTAGGGGATAGAAATGATGATTTTGGAATTTAAAAGGAGTTCTTTCTTTTCACGTGTTACTATTTGTTGTGTTGGTACACTCGTCACATTCATATGTTTACAGTTTTGACTGTATAGCTCGTGTTGTTTTTCTGGCAGAGGCGTAAAAGGTTAGAAGGGTTTGGTGTGCTCGGCGATTTTCTTCTTTCGAAAAAAATGGAGCAAAGAGTTTGCATTAAATTTTGTGTGAAAAATGGAATCCAGTGCTCTAAAACTCTTGAAATGTTGACAGTTGTATACGGTGAGTCTACTCTGAGTAAGAAAAATGTGTATAAGTGGTACAAGCTGTTCCAAGAAGGCCGAGAGGATGTCAAAGACGAACCTCGCCCTGAACGTCCCACCACGTCAACTACAGATGAAAACGTTCAAGCAGTGGAAGAAATGGTGTTGAAAAATCGCCGAATTACCATCAGAGAAGTTGCTGAAGATGTTGGCATATCGGTTGGTTCATGCCATGCTATCTTTTCGGACGTTTTGGGCATGAGACGTGTGTTAGCGAAATTTGTTCCAAAACTGTTTAATTTTGATCAAAAGATCCATCGCATAACCATCCCTCAGGAGATGTTGAATGAAGTCAATAATGATCCTGATTTTCTCAAAAGGGTTATAACTGGCCCCCAGTGACTTTTTTCTTTTTCCGAAACTGAAGAGACCCATGAAAGGACATCGATTTTCAACGATTGAGGAGATAAAAACTGCATCGCTGAAAGAACTCAAGGCTATACCACAAAATGATTATCAGAAGTGCTTCGATGATTGGAAAAAGCGTTGGCACAAGTGTATTATATCTGAGGGGGATTACTTTGAAGAGGACAACATAAATATTGAGGAATAAATAAATATTTGTTGAGAAAGCCATAAAGTTACCTTATTTTTTGAACACACCTCGTAGTTCATATAATTCATATATAGTTGATGTTTTGGCAAATGTTACTTTACACAAGCACAGAGTTATGACATTAATTAAAGTCTGATACTTACGCAACTTTTAAATTATTATTTTTTAAATCTTAAAAACTCGGGAAAAATAATAAGAGAAATGCGATTAGCAAGATGAGCACATAAACATTTATCCCCTATCAGACTCACCTTACTGTCATGTTCCTATGCAACATAAAATTTTACATGACATCGACCTTGCAAAATTAAATGAAATCACTTTTCAAAGATTTATATTCTTTGTCAGAATTTTAAAAATTATTTTATTCTTATTAGTTTCACTTACTTCTTTAATGTACATTCTTTAAATTAAAATTAGTCTATCAATTCACGAGAAAAATGCCTTTTAAACTTTACGGCCGGCCTACCCCTCGCTCATAAATCCAAAAAAAAAACATTTTAAGTTTGCCACTTGCAAGATTCTTTATTCACATGATGTCAATATATGGAGCGATCCTTTCATACTTTCAAATGTTGGTGCCTTTGAAAAATTGAGTATTTTTTTCTCTTATAAACGCACAAAAAATAAACTAAAAATCTCTGTATTTAATAATTTTATTTAGTCATACACGCCAGTTTTATACATCAACCGATTGGTCTCATTATAACAAATAAATTCAGCACTTACAATATTGTTATTGTTATAACTTCATTTTCCCGCGGAGCTATATTTGAAAAGAAGAAAGTTTGAATCTCAAATTGTCTTTTCTACACGAAAAAACAAAATGTAAAATGTGTGACCGGTAAACTTTCTGGGGTTAATCTCTCCATGCACAAAAAAGAAAAAGATCGCTATGCGAAAAACGAAAATTTTGTTATCTCTTATTTTACACTTTCCGATCTTCAGTTTTTGCATGCCGAGATTGCCCCCTGAACTTTTACTTGCAAGACTTTTCACCTTTTTTTTGTGCATTTTTGTTCCTTTTGTGTTAAAATTAACCACGCAAAAAAAAATAAGTCGGATAGTATATTGAGTTCGATCATTGCGAATTTATCTGTTTGTATACAAAAATTAATTTTCTTTAAAAAACGGAGGTTATAAAGAATAATTATACAGAATATAAATAATGCGGCTCATTAAAATTAGTATTTTTTCAACATAAGTTTTTTATAGGCATACCAAAGGAGATATACAATGAAAATTTATATAAAAAACAATTCATCATAGCGAATTAAAGAAAAAAGTAATTGTACATTTCTATATGAATTGCTTTTTAAGAACCTAAAAATAATTTTAATGTATATTAAAGAACTACCTGATGGTGATGCTATACCTATTCTATCTGATTATATTAACTGAATAACACCCCGTGTGTAGATAAATTCTTTTTACAGGTTCTCATATTACTGCCAGTACTGTGACAAGGATTCGTAAAAATTTACAAATTTATTTGTTTTCAATTCTCACGATATCAACTTAATGGATCGACATCATCAACCTTTTTGGTGTAAAAGGAAGTATTTAATTAAAATCTAGGTATACGAGATTCTTATCCTAGATATAATGAAAATTTAAACTAAGCTCACATGTAAGACGATTTTTAAGAAAAATATAAAATACACAATATGTATTCTTCTCTGATCTTCTAGGAGGAAACAAAAGTAATTAAGAAATAGTATCTTTTAATATTTATATAAATAATGGGCGAACTTCCTTTTAAAATTAAAACAGGTGGAGTCTTTAAATAAGCACTTTAAATATTTCAGCGCCGTCTCATAATTTACGTTTTCTACTGAAAACGTCGTATCCTCTGTTTCCTTCATACATGAAGGACAATACATGTTTTCATTATAAGTTGTAGAAAATAATAATAAATCATTTCTTATTAGACAAGAGATGAATCTTATTTTTAATAACTTGGACCCGAGCTTTTTTCAAAAGAAATAATGTAATGAAGAGAATATAATTGTTTTCAGTGGTAGAAGTAATTTATGAACCACCACTTTTTTCAGAGAAGAATTAAAAGAAAATTTCGGACTCACCCTTTTCTCTATTATGTGCATAAAAATACCCATAAAAATCATAATTGACAAAAGAATATGAAACTTTACACCTTATAACATTCATTAGAAACATAAGAGAACGCTAATTTTGCAATAACATACCATTTCTCTGTTTACAACATTTTTCTGACAATGAGTCATAATTAGTTTGGAATTGCGCTTGGTTTCAGGTTAACCCAATATACTTTACGTACCCAGTAAGGTAAAACGTGATAATCATCTCGTTAAATGCTCTGTGCCTTAGAGATCAGTAATTGCCGTTACCTCTATTCTTTGCATTGCGGATTCAGTAGATTACATTTCTATTTCTCTCTTATTCAGTGTTGAAGATTTAAATTTCATATTTGTTCAAGTGATAAGAAACTTTAAGATCAAATTATTTAAAATTTAATCATGCGGAGAAGTTTGGATATTTGTAGTTTTTCAAAACATTCGGGAAAAATTAGGAACTGTTGCAAAATTCAATTCACTGAATACAGTTTTCTTTTCACTACAATAATGTACTATTTGCAGATCAACTATTAGAAAAGCAAAAATTCCATGATGAATAAGATCAATAATCTTAGCTATTTTCATGTTTCATTATAATAGGTTTCCAGTTTTTTCTTGAAAGCCGGGGCAAAATCGTGATGTTTACAGCAAATTAATTATAATTAAAACACACGCGGTTGATGCATTGATAATAATTGTATTGGGTTATGAAAATGTGATAGCGTGAGTCTCGAAATAACAAAATAAATATATCTCTCATTATTTTCTTGAAATGCAATTATAAACGTAAAGGTATCGCTTTTCTCTGAGCGTTTAGCTATAAACATCTGTATTGCGTCAGATTGAATTAATTTAAATACAGAGAAGTTCTATACTCGTATTAGCTGAATTTACCAGCGACGAAGTATTTTTTTAAAGAGGAAATTATTTAATTTTTTTTCAATTTATAAAAAAAAATATCTTAGTATCTTAAAAATATCCTAAAATATCTTAAATAAAAAAAGGTATCTTGCATCCTTCACGACAAAAACTAAAACAGTACATTTTCAGAGAAAAAAATTTTCTAGGCGACAAAGTGGTCAAAAAAATAGAAATGGCCTTGCGCAGAAAAAAAAATCATACTATCACACGATAGTTCTAATAGTTCTAAATGCACAGTAAAATATTTAACGTCAAAATAATAAAAATTACTCTGTCTTATTATTCATAAGTGTTTTTACTACGTATGAAAAAATCGAAAATGATCATCGAACTAAATATTAATACAAAATAAGTACGTAGGTCCTAAGAGATCGAAAAGAGGACCTCGATGGATATACAGGCTATAAAGAGGTCTTTTTTAATTTACAAAGTTGACCGAGAATTTTGAGGTTTTATACAGTACTTGAAAATACGAGTTTTAGAATTTTAGGAGGTTTTAAATAGGGCTAAGGTAGGTCCAATAGGGATTAAAACTATACGTTGCTCATATCTGCTTTGTATGGACTTATACATTGTATAAGTCGAAAGAACTTTTTTCTGAAAATATAATTTTCAAGTTTTTCTTGAAAACGATGCAATATATCGCAGAAGAAAAAGATACATGTTTAATAAAACTCTTCTAAGTATGCAAACTTTTGTTTAAAATTTTTATTTTATCTTTCATTATTTCCAAGGAAAGAGAGAAAATTCGATATCATGGAAAAAAATCTCCTGGCCATAAGAATGGTTTAACCACATCAGACTTACTAGATGTATCCTTATTGCAGGTCAAATTCAACAAAAAATTCGAAGGCCGCTAAAAAGACTACAGTAATTCGTGTAACTCCTGGGCTTATTAATCTGGTCCAAATTTACATTTGTTGAAATTTAATTTTTGGAGCTTAATCCTTCTAAATGTGTTCCTTTTCAGGTAAAACAAGATTCAGTTTTTCAAATTGCATAAACTGAGTTAAAAAGAAACGGAAAAAGAAGTACTTATTATTAACTTTTTGTAAATTAAAGTTTAGTCACTTCTTAAAGAATGTTCAATGAATAATTTACACGCGATAACTTTTAATCCTGAACCTACAGACACCTTGTATCATGTCTGAAGAATGCTTAAAAAATGCAAAATAACATCCCAGGAGATCCTAGGGATATCGCAAATAATACCTTACAGGGCGGAAATCTCGATATCCCTGCAATGTCCCAAGATTATCTCAGAATATCCTTAGGACATTCTATTAATGTCATAATTTTATATGATAAGGATGTTCCCAAGATATCCCAATGCCATAATGTATAGTATATTACTGGAAATTCAGATGTATCTACTGCCAATTATATTTATATTCAATCGTATCAATAAAATAAGAAAAAATGTAACAATATTAGGTATTTTTCCGGAGACTTTATACAGAGTGGAACATTATAAAATACAATAATGATAAAGTCCCCCCCTAAAGTCACTTCCTATTTTTTCAGGTATTCTACATATTTTGATCAATATGCATTTCAGAAATATTGGATTCCATTGCCAAAAATGTGTATCTACCGCACAGGAAATTAACTGGATATAGTAAGGTGCGAAAAGCTTTATATCCTTCAAATATACTACGGATATCCCGGGAAATTTTTGGGACACTTTTTAGGATATCCGAATTCCTGCGGAGATATTCTAGAAATATGCCAAGGAAATCATTTTGTTGTAATAGTTTTTTTTTCATCTTCTGAACACCAATTATGTTAAGTAGATAAGTGACAAATTGTCAGATATTCGTTATTTAATTTTTAATTGTTTAAAAAATATGACAAAAATGTGTTTGCATACATTTTTTCTCTGTTAATCAGAAGAAGTTGTTATTTTGTAGAATTAATGACGCAGTTACTAAATGTTAGGAATCATATTTTCTGTAAAAGATGTTAGCAATTATTTAAACAAATAAAAACACTGACCTCCTTTTGATGGAAAAAATAGAGGCAATTTTAGATGTTTCGAATCACTTACCCAATGCCGCTTTTATTATTCAGTACTTTCTTATGCCAACGAAATAGATATAAAAAATAACTATCCATAATATAACTGAAAAACTTGTCCGAAAAATTATTTTTACTTTAACAATTTGGGTATAAATTCTGAGATAAGAAAATACTGAATAATAAGTGACATAGTGTAAGAGATTTGGAACAGATGTTTCGGCGCACAATCCCGAGTAAAAATTCTTTGACTTGAGTTCGACCTGGTTATGTCTTGAGTTCGTCTCCGAGACATCGATGTCTGGCTGCGTCTCAAAACTGAGTCGAGCCTTCGTCTTACTTTTATGACCACGACGGGTAAAATTCCGTTTACTTATCTCAAGTCTAGTCTTGTCTTGGCTAAGGTGATTGACGTCGTCAACTTGCGTCAATACGAACCTTTTTCGGCTCATAAATGAGATTAATATTGATTAATGTAAAATTTGTAATTCTTAAATTAGTTATTTTGAATTAAAAAGTTTAGAAGCTGTGGGTCTGAACGCGTACAACCCTTAAACATTTTCTTTAAAAAACTGCAAATTGTAACTTTCTAGAAGGATCTCCTAAGTCGTTAGAAATACGTAAAAACAAACAACATTTTCGGTATCATCGTCAAACAAGTACAATACAAATAAAAATCCGTAAATAAGT
>NC_046658.1:46634064-46640784 GCF_010883055.1 Belonocnema kinseyi | reverse complement strand
AAAATATAAAAGATTGTTTAATCATTAAAAAAGATTAGCCTTTAGACATTCAGAAATACCCTTTTTGTTAGGACAGGTATACACTCGAAGTTATAAACCGCTCGTGTTGTAGTCATACAAATTCGTCTCAAGATATAAATTTATATCTTCGAGACATAGAAACTTATCTCCAAGACATAAATTGAAGTCTGGCTTCGTCTGAAAACTGAGACATGCTCAATTCGAACTTTTCAACTTCAGCATGTCTTGATTGGAGGCAATTCTAGTCGAACTCAAGCCGAAGCATTTTTACTCGGGATGGTGGCCCTCATCAGTGGTTAGTTTTTATTTTGTAAAAATATTTACAAAATTTTATTATCTCGGACATAGTTTACGAATACAAAAGTAGTTTAAATAAGGAAAATATTTCGAATTTGGTTTAGTACAGTCTCAAATGTATTTGGTAATGTTTCCACAAATTATAAAAATTAAACAATTTGTTGTCCTTAAAATAATTGGACAAAATGATGAAATTTGTAATATAATTTTAAAAAAAATGTAATGCCTTCATAATTGTGTTAGTGAAATCATGTGTTATAAGTTATAAGAAATAAATGAAATCTGCAACACAAAAAAATGAAGTGGTAAATATGAGATTATATCCAACTTTGAAAAAAGTTTGGTTCAATAAAAAAATTAATTGAATTTTTTATCCTGACCTTAAAGCCATAATTAACATCCAATATTATAAAAGATTATTTTCATCGAGGGTCAAAATCTTCTCACTGAGTAATATTGATATTAATAATCATTATTTGCCCCATAAATTCAAAAATAATAACTTTTTAAGAATCACAGAAGGACGAAATCGTTTAAACAAAGATAAATTGTTTAAATAATTCCAAAAGGTCTTTTAACAAAAATACCACTTCAAACATGTATTAATCGCGTAATTTTGTAAAAAATAGTAACTTTTCAAGATTTACAGGGGAACGAAAATTGTTTCAATAGTTCCCAAACATGTTGGACAAGAAAATTGTTCTTCCCACTCATAAACTGTATTATTTATCCAGAAAAATGACAACTTTCGACGATTTACACGATGTATACATTTTTAAAACTAATAAAAATTATTTCAAAAAATTGACAATTAGTTTTAAAAATCATTAAAATTCGTAAAAATAGCGTCTTTGGAATCTCACTTACACAAAGCAAGGGATTTGAAGGGTTCAATAAAAATTAATTTGGTGAAAATTATTCCTTGAACCCTCCTAAAAAGTGTCTTACCTTTAATTTATAAGAAGTTAATAACAAGTCTTCATTTTTCCGAAAACTGAACTTTTCCCATTTCGCAATCCCATATTAACTTTAAAAGCCCAATACACTGGTTAATATTGATGGATTTGACAAAAATGGAATTTCGGTGACCAGAAAACGTACAAATTGGAGTGAATCAATCACCTATAATGCATCTACACAGTAGTTACGAGTTTTGAAATATATTGCTATTGTCGAATCCATAAAAAAAATTTTGTTTTATTTAAGAATGAACTTTTTCTGTTTACCAGTTTACGACGTCTCACTTTCCCATATGACTTACTAATTTCTCGGAAATGAATAATATTAAGACCCTTAATACGAAGATTTTAAAGATTGTTTTAACCCATCCCTTCAGGCAATCTCCCCGAAAAACAATGAAAATCAAAAAGTCAAAAAAAGCAGTAGTAGGTCGCAAAAACTTGGGTCACTTTAATGATAACATCAGTTTCCACTCCTTGGGCCAGGCGCACCAAAAGAAAGAAGTGACAAAGACAAAGAGAAGAGGAAGAGAATTCTCTTCTCGCGTGTATGATCTTCTTCCTCGTCCTCGCCATCCAAGCCGACGTTCGTCGTTCGTCCATCGCATCGCATCGTTTCGTCCGTGTCCCTCTTCATGTAATTTGTATCGGAACATCGGAGAAGCGAGGAGCTGTCGGCTTTGACCAAAGAACGATTGGGATTCGTCTATAGTCCTCTGCGTTCTCCACCAGGAGGAAAAGACGGAGAGGGAAAGATTGAAGGGATGAGAGTAGTATAGGAAAAAGAGAAAGAAGAAATGCCACAAGAAACTGAGTAAAGAAGGAAGAGGGAAGTAGGGAGAGAGCCATATCCGGAGTGAGATGGAAGAGAGGGTCGCCTGGTTTAAATCCGGAATGGATAGGAATACACAAGGCTTCAACCGGCTCGATGGACCTTTCCTTATTCCCAGTAACTGACCGATCCCCTGTGCGGTTGTTCCGCGCGCGTACTCGCCGCGCTGAAGCTAAAACCTCTTTTTTTTTATTTTTTGTGCGTTCGCACTACTCGCCCAAGAGAGAAGCGCTTTCGCTTTTTGTATAAGGCCGCGGGCGCGGCTGCTCGCTAACAAGCACGCGGCTTACCATCGCGAATTGTGATGCGGCTGACACTTTAGTGATGTTCCCTGCCTCGTTTTCGGGGGCCCCGCGAACCCCGGAATGGGCCTTCGACCATATTCGGCGTTACGTAGTCGCTCGCTGGCCAGATTTGCCGGTTAAACGGCGATATCGAGAGAAGATTCGGCGACAAGAAAGAAAAAGAGGAAGCCTGGTTATTTACATCCTACCAATCGTTTGTTCCACCGCATAACACATCAAATGCATGTTTTATTCAATCCGACAGTAGATGAGTGTTTCTCCGAGCTAGAAGCATTTATGTTATACGGACTGATGTGTCGTTTATTCTCCACTCGGTTCTGTACTTCAGGGTCCTTTAGGTTTCAACAGTGTCTTTATATGTTGTTTATGAGTGCCACCAAAGAAAAAGAGAGCACATATCCATTATAATATTATTAT
This sequence comes from Belonocnema kinseyi, assembly GCF_010883055.1. NCBI lineage: Eukaryota > Metazoa > Arthropoda > Insecta > Hymenoptera > Cynipidae > Belonocnema > Belonocnema kinseyi. Next base: position 46,637,953 of record NC_046658.1, on the reverse strand, counting down.
TTTGAGAATCAAATATTTTATTCACTTCTAGTTTGAAATATTAAACTGACTCAAGAAGGAGAAGAATTTGCATTCAAATTATGAAAAGTTAAACTTGTCTAGATGGTGAAAGCGTGAATACAGATTACCTAATGTATAAATCCAGGTTTGACGATTGATATTATTAAAACATCTATCATATTCCGTATCAATTTACATGTGTAAAACCTAGATGCAAAAATTTGACTCACTAATCATCTACATATTTACAAGAACTACTGCAATACATACAAACAGTATTTTCATCTGTGAAGCATAATTCATTTTGAATGCAACAAAATTTAATGAAATTATAATTATTGTGCATTCTTTGATTGTTAAAAAAGGAAATTAAAATGACAATAGAAGATCTTGAACCAAATGTAAAGAAAAAAGCTTGCTATCAAAATGTTCAGTTATAATTTTTTTATTTTGAACCTGCATATTAATAATTCGAAACACAATTATAAGAGAAATTGTCAGTTTTTACTGAAACAATTTCCAAACTTCTAACTTTTACATGTATCTTAATAGAAAAATACGTCTATCATCAAAATGTTATCTTTCTCAAAAACATGTGGTAAGGTTTGCCTAAATGCCTCGTATTATGTAAATCAGACTGAAAAGAATGGGTTATATTCCAACCTATTTTCTAAAGAATCAAGCTTTATATGTGCGGGTACTAATTCTCATGTAAAATAGTGGGAAACAACGCAATCCTAGAAAAATAACTTTCTATATAGATGATATTTTACTGATGATGTTTTAATTAATCCATTGTTTCAAAAATGTATGAAGGGAAAATGCAAGTACAGAGTTTGGCAGCATGAGAAAAAGTAAGGTTTAAGTGCTATATGATAGAGATGGAATACTAGACGCTTTAGAGACTCTTTTCGGGAATTATTGGGAGAAGAAACTATAGCACACGACAATTACGATATTCAACCCGATGCATTAGATAACGCACTTGAGAAAATCTGTGTCACTGTTATTAAGGATATAATTAGGAATTTAAATATGGTAAGGCTGCTGGTGTAGACAATATTAAAGCTGACATGCTTAAATACGGGGGTGAGTACATTCCTCGCAGGTTGTAAAAATTTATAAATTCATAAGTCGAGATGGGAGAAGTTCAAATCGGATTTATGACAGGAAGATCATGTATGAATCAAATATTTAGCTTAAGGCAGATCATAGAACATAGTTTGAGAGTAAGAAAAAAAGTTTTCTGTGCATTTTTTGACCTAGAATATCATTTGAGAACGTGGATAGAAGTAAACTTTAGGAAGTCCTGAAAGAGTGCGAAGTCAATGGATGGCTCCTACAAGCAATCACAACAATCTTGACTGGTAGCAAAGTGAGCGTTAGAGTAAATGGGGAACTGAGTGACTAGATTGCAATTATGCAAGATGTTAGACAAGGATACGGCATGTCCTCGTGGATTTTTATTATATTCATGGACAATTTTCTAAGAATGGCACAGATCGACGAAGATTTTGTGGATCTCGAGATAGTGGGGGTACGTGGGTTAGCTTTCTTAGATGATTAGTTTGTTATGGCAGTCAATCAATAACCTTCAAAGAATGTCGATCAAACTGTACACAAGTATGAAGAGCACGGGCCTCAAAATAAACGTAAATAAGACAATAGTTATGCTAAAAAGGCAATACATAATTCTATATTTATACCGGCTGTATCATACGGTAGCGAGATGTGGACTTATCAGGAAAAGCATAAAAGTAAAATTAGCGCGATTAACATGAAATTCCTATGCGTGATACGCGGTGAAACACTAACAAAAAAAGTGGGCCATGAAATAATCCTCAAAAAATTTGGTGTTGAGGAAACACTAGTTGACATATGTTAAACAAAATGGTTAATATTATTTGAGCATGTTGAGAAAATGAAATTTTAACAAATAACGAAACAAGTGTATCAAGATGACGTAAATTTTTCTGAGAAACATACTGCGTCGGAGCAGTGTAGCGGAACAAACGTGATATTTAAATAAATAAGGGGCCATTCACAAAATACGTGATACATTTTTCAGGAACTTCTGACACCCCCCCTGCGTGATACTTTTTCTACTGGTCTTAACATGGAAAATGATAATTCGGCAGACCCCCCCCCCCCTTAAAACTTCACGTATTTTATGATTGTGACCTCACACGGGAGTTCTAGATGAATCTAAAATTCTATACTCGTTCCTCCACATTACTTACTTCCTCTCCGTGTGAGTCACGCCTACCACGAAAGAAATTATGGCTTCTTTATACAACAATAACGACAAAGTCAAAGTTTTCTTTCATTGTTGTCTACGAGGTTTAGGATGAAACTATGCATTTCTCAAAATAAAATAAGAAACCGTAACGCAATAGGCATCACACAGAAAAAAAGTTGATTTGGTAAAAAATAATCACCTTTAACTATTATTTTTTAATTTAATACGTATTCCGGTGTCATATTTTCAACTTTAAGATATAATTTTTAGAACTGAAAAATTCTGATAACAATATTAGTGTTTCAGCTCCATAATACGCAGTACTACATTTCTAACTATATTGCTACCATCAATAGGATTACACGAATCATGAAGCTACAACCGCACAAAGTCTCTAATATATGACAAGAACTGTTAAATCCCCAAAGGACTCATCAATCCTAGCCTGAGAAGGGAAATATCAGCTAAAGTGGAAGAAAAACTGATAACAAATCGAAGGCGGGAAATTGGTAACTAGTACATACTGTAATAATGATCGTAATCCCATGCTAAGGTGATGTCAGTTGTCGGTCTTCATGGGATTTCTTGCTCTTAGTATAACGCCACTATAGACCAACACTAATGTCGCAGCTTGGTTCTAACTTGCAACTTAGTTAGCCGGCACCGGCGCCTGTCTCCTTATGGTAATTCAGTAACCGCTTCATCACAGGTTATTTTCCTTACCTAAAGTAATCAGTAGGGCGGCTTTTTAAGCCAATCCTTTATGTGTTAGTGGATAACTATAAAATTAGAACCTGTGTATTGGGTGCTGATTCTGCAAATTAAATAGCTGTTTCTAATAATGGCACGAAAAGGCGTCGTCGATTCTTCCGGTATCGAAGAGCTTGCTTACAAGATCTCTCCAATCGGTACAAGGTGTCTAACCGGTGTAATGCGATAGAGAACCTCTTTTTCTCTCTTAACGAGCAATTAGCAGCGGTGAGTTCTGGCCAGATCGGAAGCTAGTCCCCAAGAGCCGAGAGCACTCTCGCTTGTTAGCACTGGCGTCGAAATCATTGGCGTAAACTCAAAATGATTCATTCAGGACCTTCATTACTTAATCACTAATTAGCAATATTAAAATAGATTTCTTGTATTACTATTTTATGTGTGTGTTTTTTTGTTTTTGCAAAGTCTTTTGTTGGTAGACGCATAAGCTTTATGCAAAGAGTGTAATCGTACAATGTCTCTAAAGGAAATTTAAGTGTCATTCATTATTCCCTATCAATTTTTCTTCTCAATAAATTTATTTGGTGTAAAAATTCATGATTCATGGAGATTGGGAGGATTTTTGCGATTATGCTCATCACATAAAGTTTAGTTGACACTACTCAAATATAGTGAGTACAGATGGAGAGTTGCTACAAAATACAAATTTCGAAATTCCATGACTTTTCCTTACCAATTCTTTATTTTCCTTGGCCATTATAAATCTTTCATTCGGTTATAAAAAGAGCCTTACACCTCTACTCAGAAAACCGCCCCTTTGCGTCAAAAGAATTTCTCTTGTTATTATTATTATTACACCATTAAGCCATTTCCCTTTCGGGGTAGGCGTGACTCACTCGGCAGGGGAAAGGAGTAGGGTGTGGATGGGATAGAGATTTTTCA
>NC_046658.1:46621566-46633964 GCF_010883055.1 Belonocnema kinseyi | reverse complement strand
AATATTGCATAGCGTTTTCTCACTATTTCCTTCGAACACCATAGTTTTTGTTTTATTTGCGTTAATTTTTAAGCCCATGCTCTTCATGCTTGCATTTAGTTTGTTCAACATTCTTTGTAGGTCTTCGATAGACTCTGCCGTAACAACCTTATCATCTGCGAACGCTAACCCTCGAATGACGTAAATAAAATTGTCTATTATATTGAAGGTTAAGAGGACTTACATTTTTCTTAGAAATAATTCTTCTGTAGAAAAAAATATTATTTTAAGACAAAGTTAATTCAATCATGCAGTAAAATAATTTAGTTAACGCAAAAGAGATATTCATGCGTGATTCAAGAAAAACTACACAAGAGGACGACACTTTTGTTTCAAGACAACTTGTTTTCTGAGTGTAGGAGATCAATAATGTTAATAAAAAAGTTTGGTTCTAGATTTATTTCAAATACTTTTAGTTTGGTTCGGTAGAATATTGCCCTTTCTTATATCAGGAAGGAAAAATTGAAAGATCTTACGTAAAAAGCATTGATACTAAAATCAACGGTAAATCCAGATATATCAAGACATAGATGCATTGCGTTTTCAAGAAAATAGATTAAAGTTTAACCAAGTGGTAGACCTTTCAACCAAACAGATGAATTTTCAACCAAGAAAATTAATTTTCTAACATGAAAGATGAATTTTTAACAAAATACATGAACTTTCGCCTAAAAAGATCAATCTAAAGTTTAACAATTCATATTGAACCAAAAGAAAATCATTTTTTAACCAAAAATGGAATATTTATATTCAACTGAAAAGATAAAGTTGCAACTATTAACATTAATTTGCTATCAAAAAATACAAATTTTCCACAAAATAGATGAATTTTCAAAGAAATAGTTGAATTTTTATCTAAAAAGATAATTTTTCAACTCAAGTAGAATACTTAAGTTTTAAATGGAAAAAATGAATTCAAAATAAAATAGAATTAATTTTTTGGAATATAGTTAAATTTTCAACCAAACAGAAGAATTGATACCACAAAAAATAAAAAAATAATTTTCTACTAAAGAAGTTAACGTTTAAACCCAAAATGGGATATTTGAATTTTCAGCTGGAAAAATTAAAAAGGAAGTTAAGAAAATAGTTCAATTTTTAACCAAGAAAAAGTGTTTTGGACTAAAATCATTAATCATCAATAAAAAAACAAATGAATTTGGACCCAGTTAGTTCTACTTGCAACTAAGTAAACCCTACTTTCAGTTTAGCTATAGTCGCGGGAGTTGCCTGCAAGTAGTCTTGTTGCTAAAACGGACGAAGCGAAACCTAAATGCCAGACGTAATTTCTAAATCACTTCTAAACTTCAATTTTAGTCTATCGAAAATTTGCTGCCTCTTTCCACAAATTACAGTTTTTTATATACAGAATTCTAAAAAAATCACTACTTCTGGGAACTATATCAATGTTCTTATTGTTAAACGGGTTAACCTTTGAAATCTGTGGACTCAGTAAAAGAGTGTATATTAAATTTTAGACTGGGTATTCGGAAAAAATATCATAAGCTTGCCCCTACTTTGACTCATTAATCTCGTCAAAAATGAGTAATAGGTCTCTGCCAAGTGCGAATTAAGGGTCTTTATGTTTTTTAGTATTTGCAATATTATTATTTCTATTGATAAATGTTTCTTCTTTTTAAATTTCTAGGCTCTGTGAGAGAGTACAGCTTAAATAGTAGACAACTTGAGTTGTATACGATCTTGTAAACTAGTTTGTACTTGTCGCGGGTTTGGTCATTAATTCAAAATAAATAAAACAAACGTTTATTTGTGTAAAGTTTCGCTTTCCCTCTATGACTGTTTTTGCTTATAACGATCAATATATTTGTTATCGAGGGTTATTCCCTATCTCTACTTTTTTACGACACGCTGAATAGGAAAACATTGGCATTACTTTAACCTCTTTTATCTACTCAGTTGCAAAAATTTAAACTATATACATACAAAGCCAAGTAATTAAGGATATTCAACGTTAAAGTTCAATCAGGAACGTTGACAACAGAAATGGTAATCAGGTTAAGACGAAAGAATAGCTTCAAGCTTGCACCTACTTTGCATCATTGATCGCGTCGATCGTAAGTAATTGATGTCCCGCAAGGCCGATTCAAGAGTCTTTGCGTTTGTTGCGGGAATTAAGATAGTCAAACAGATTGGCTCACTGAGGAGGTAATAGCAGCTAAACGGTGGCGGCGCCTTGATATGCAAAAGCTGGAATTTCCGCAAGGAAGAAACTGCGGAGGGCAGCAGGAAAGAAGGCCCTGGTAGGTATGCCGTGCCACGAGCTATCCCGGTAATAGCGTCCGTTTACATTGCCTCTTAATGTCTTCGATGCAAACGGCATTTGTCTTCGATCTCCTTCGGTGGGAAAGAAAACCTGCATCGCCAGCCAAACGGTTCCCTTGATACTTCAGGGTGGCGATGGTACATGCTACATGCTTTTCTTCCTCACTATAGAAATCTTTGAAAATTTGCCATCACATACTGTAAATACTCTAGAAGATAACTGACAAATCGGCATATCATTCCAGCGAGTCCAATTACCATTTTACTGTAGAGAGTAGTCTTACTTTTATACGATATTATGGGATCATAGAATCAAAACTCTCATCTTTTATTACATATCTAATTTTTATCAAAAAAGTGGGTTAATAGCAGCGAAAGGTATTTTAATAACAAATAGAAGAGTAAAGAAAATTCATGTTGAACTTAAAGAACCTGAAGATAATTGAATGTTTATATTCGCACCAACTGCCAGGATCTTAAGCGACTTTACTATGAGGTTAACTATAAAATGTAGGTATCTGTGAGCAGTAGACAGAAGCGAAGCTTTCTGAATACACATACAGGCTCGCTTCGTGGTTTGTGAATCAAACTTGTGGCACCGTGGCCGCCAAGGCTGCAGTGTTGAAATAAGACGGGGGACAACTGTGCACGAAGCCTATGACACAAGCACAGATGTGCACCAGGCTATCTGTGCACGTCTAAATTTCGACGGGCACAGTAGGGAGACTCCCATCTGCGCATGTGAAGCATAGGTAGGTTACGATCTGTGCACGCCAGCATATAGGCGTGCGCGGTTTTGCGTATCCCATATGTGCACTTCTAAATGTCGACTTTCACAGCCTGCACTCTACAAACAGTTCACATGTACAGATGAGAGACTCCTGACTGTGAATGTCACCAAAAGATAGGGTAGAGATAGGGTACTCCCAACTATGTACGTGCACCTATGGAAGACTATGGGTTGAGAAACCGAATAATTCGAGTACCCAGTTGGTTTCGAGAACCCGAAACAGGTGTGGATCTCGAGTTTTGTACTCGAATTTTGATGCTCGAAAATTTTGAGAACCGACCTGTCTCGGATTCTCGACACTAACTGGCTACTGGAAATTTTCGAATACTCGAAAATTTCGGGGTTCTTGAATATTTTGAGTACTGGAATTACTTCAGTTTCTCGAAGGATTCGAATACTCTGAGTATTTCGTGTCCTCGCAATTTACAAGAATGCAAAATACATTTCAATTCCTAGAATCCGTGGCACTATTTTCTAAGTCCTTGGAATTCCATGAATTTTCTGGATTTAGGAAATTCTAGCAGGTCAAGCAAGTCATGAAATTCAGAAAACTCACGGAATTAAAGAAATTCAGAGAACTCACGCTATTAAAGTAATCCACGGATTTCTCGGGATTCAAGGAGTTTATGGAATTCAAGGCACTCAAGAAAATCCAGGAATTCACGAAATTCAAGAAATGTACAGAATTCAAGGAATTTACAAGAATCACCGAATTCATGGAATCCATGGAATTCACGGAATTCAAGTAATACCAGGAGTTCACGAGATACATAGAATTCACGTAATTCACGAAATTCAAGGAATTTGAGGAATTCACGAAATTAAATAAAATCAGGGAATTCAAATTATTCACTGAATACAAGGAATTTACAGAAATAAACGAATTAAAAGAATTCCCAAAATTGAGAGAAACCAACGAATTCACGTAATTCAATGAATTCGTGACTTCAGCTAATTCACAGAATTTACAGAATTCGCGAAATTCATACAAAAAATTCACGGAAAGCAAGGAATTCACGAAATTCAAGGAATGCACAGAATTCTTGAGTTTCTTGAATTTCTTAAATGTTGTGAATTTTGTGGATCTTGTGAGTTGCTTAAAGTCCTTGCATACCTTTTATTACGTAAATTAGGTGAGTTACGTAATATCGTTGAGTTCTGTCACTTTCTTGAATTCCGTACATGCTTTGTTTCCGCAAATTCCTCCAACTCCATAATTTCCTCGAATTCCGAAATTTCTATAATTCATTGAGTTCCATGAATTCCGTGAAATCCTTGAATCTCATAAAATCGAATCACTTTTCGAATTTGCATACCCGAACTTTTCGGGTACCTTTCGGGTTGTCAACTAACAAATCCGCGTGCACAGATGAAATACTTAAAGCGGTGCACTTGCGCATGTGCAAGTGTCCTATCTGCGTGCACAATAACTTCGTGCACAGATGGAAATATGTAAACCGTTCATAGGGTATCATCTATGCTCGTTGACATTTAGACATGCGCATTTAGGACTGTTCTTTTTGTATAAGTCGAAATATACACGTGCACAGGTGACCTGGTGCACAGATGAGTGTGTGACCAACAAAATACACAGTTGTGCCGGTTGCACCTGTGTGCCTCGATATGCACAGATAGCCTTGTACACAGTCGCTCCACGCGCATTTGTATTCTTCCCATTAAGCCATTTCTCGTTCGGCGTAGGCGTGACTCTCTCGGTGGGGAAAGGAGTAATGTGGGGAAGGAATAGAGAATTTTCAGATTTATCCAGAATTCTCGTGTTATTTATGTAAATCACACGCTCGTTCCGCAACAATGCTCCGACCCAGGTTGCTGATCAATTTCTAGCAATCATCCCAAATGTAGATCCTGACAAAGTCGTTATGTAAGGCTCCCCACTTGGGTCCATTAGTGGCCAAGGCCTTTTGTTTCAGGCGTCATTCCATCTACTGACACTCATTTATTAACTATTTGCCGCCATACTTTCCTGTCCTCGCCTACTTCTCTAGCTTCTTTTATTTCTATGCATTTTTTCATGCAGACTTTTTTGTTACTATGACTTCTTATGTATCTTCTAACAAGGGTCTCATTCACTCATTTTAACCATTCCTTCCGCGGTCTACCTCTGGGCACGCTGCTATTTACTTTACCTTAATACACTTGCTTCGTTAGTCGTTCATATGTCATTCCCTCAACATGCCCGAACCATCTTAACTGATTTCTTTTCAATGTGTTTACTGGCGTCTCTTCTGCACCACATTCTTTTAGAATTATCTCGTTGCTCACTTTGTCCATCAAAGTTTTCCCGCATATTATACGCATGAATCTCATGCCAATTGCGTTTATTTTACTCTTATCTTTTTCTTGATAAGACCATGTAGCGCTACCGTATAGTACAGTCGGTACAAATGTAGAATTATGTATTGCCATTTTAGCTTTATTTGATATGTTTTTACTTCTGGTAAGGGGACCTGCCCTACCAATAATCTTCTTACCTAGGTTTATGCGTCTATCTAATTCCTCATCTGTCTTCCCGTCCGTAGTAAATGAGCTACCAAGGTATATGACCTTATCAACTTGCTCAATTCTCTCATCATTTAATAAAATATTGCATAGTGTTTTCTCACTCTTTCCTTCGAACACCATAGTTTTTGTTTTATTTGCGTTAATTTTGAGGCCAATGCTCTTCATGCTTGCATCTAGTTTATTCAACATTCTTTGCAAGTCTTCGATTGACTCTGTCATAATAACCTTATCATCTGCGAACGCTAACCCACGTACCCTTACTGTTTCGAGATCCACACCCTCTTCGTCGTAAAGAACCATTCTTAAACACTTGTCCGTCAATAATATAAATAACCATGAAGACATTACGCATCCTTGTCTAAGTCCTTGAATAATATCAAAACAGTCACTCAGTTTCCCATTCACTCATACACTCGCTTTGCTAGCTGTAGAGAGATGGGTGAACCATCTCTTCAGGTTAGGGAACAAGTAATAGTCGCTGGGGGCCAGGTCTGGTGAATACGGTGGCTGAGGAACCAATTCGAAGCCGATTTGATGCAATTTCGCTTGTGCAACTAAGCATGAATGAGCAGGCGCATTGTCGTTTTTTGGCTTCAAATTGGTTCCTCAGCCACCGTATTCACCAGACCTAGCCCCCAGCGACTATTACTTGTTCCCTAACCTGAAGAGATGGCTTACCGGTAAGCGTTTTTACTCAAATGAGGAGCTCATAGCTGAAACTGAGGCGTATTTTGGAGACCTTCCGATTGAGTACTTTTCGGACGGTATCAAAAAGTTAGAAAATCGTTGGGCTTGCTGTATCGACCTAAAAGGAGAGTATGTTGAAAAATAAAACCGAATTTGGCCAAAAAAACGTCTCCGTGTTTCATTTTTCAGGGACTTATCAGACTGCCTAGTATATCCCTCACTTTAGTGACACAGACTTTTTCAATTGAATTTTCCATCGCATCGTGTTCAACATCGCAGTTGTGGTGTCCTATAGCTTCATCTCCGAATTGTCTCCTAAAATAGTCTTTGAAAGCCTCTAGTATTCCGTCTGCTTCATATACTATTTCCCCCCCTACTATTTCTCATGTTGACAAATTCTGTACTTTTGTTTCCTTTCATTTTTTTATAAAGCAATTCCTTGCTTCCTTCAAAGTCGTTTTGTATTTTCATCTCTTCTTCTGCTCTAATTGTATCTTTACTTTCTTTAATTAATCGTTCAAGTATCCTGTTTTCGCATCTATAATCATTTCTACGTCTATTTCTTTCCTCATTGCTAAGACCTGCGATGTTCAAAGTTCTCTTGTACGCTTTTTTTTTCTTTTTGGGCAGCCTGAATTTCATCATTCCACCACGCATCGCCAGAAATTCTTCCTACAACTGCGTTACCACACACTTCGATCGTACATCTAACAAGGATATCCCGTAACATTGTCCAGGCGCCCTCTATATCTTTGTTTTTTATACGGTCCTCCCATGTTGCCCTATCCATGCTCTCGATTATCTTATTTTGGAAATCTATTCGCCCATCCAGTTTCTGTAGGTTCTCAATTTTGATTCGCGTTTGTTTGGCTTTCTTGGTTCTCTTTTTTCTCCATCCCCGACCTAAGTTAATTTTTGATATCAGAAGGTAATTATCAGTATTGCATTCAGGACTCCTCATGACTCTTGTATCTTTGACTAACTCTCTTAGTCTTTCATCCGCAACAACAAAGTCAGTTATACTGCGGCTATTTCCTTTAGACCAGGTGTACATGTGGATCATTTTATGCCTAAACCAAGTATTTGTAATAAACAGACCACTTTCTAAGCATATACCAACTAATTTATCTCCGTTATAGTTTTTTCTTGGATCCCCAAAATTACCTAATACTGTTTCTGTATCCTGATTTTGGATGCCCACCCAACCGTTCATGCCTCCTAGTAGAATTATTATTTCCCCATGTTCGCAAATGTTTATTGTGTCATTTAAAGTGTCCCAGAAGGCGTCTTTTACATCTCTAGGATCACTATCAACCGGCGCGTAGCATGCTTTGATAAATAGTCTTCTGATTCCTACTTTCATTCTAGCCCACAGCAGTCTGGGAGACACGAAACCATGGTATCCGAGATGCTGCTTTGCTCTTTCATTCAAAATCAGACATACTCCTTGTTTACCATGTGATTCAAAGTCTACTCCTGACCATATTTCAAATCCGCCTTTCAACACGCCATTTTTTATGTCTTTGTTTTCACATCCCTTTTTCTTTGTTTAAGACATACATAAAATGTCTAGTTTCTTCACGTCCATAGTTTCACGCAGTTCTTTTACCTTGAGATCATTTACTCCCCTAGCATTCCAAACACCCAGTCTCCATTCGTCTTCTCAAACATGAACTTTAAATTTTCCGTGTGCCTTTTGTCATTAAAAGTTCCAGTCCTTTCCGAGGCGATTTTGCAATAAGCTTATTTTCTGAGTCGAAATCATGTCAAAGTTAATTGTCAAATCGCCATATGGTGGAGATTGTAGTTCTACAGTCAGTCCAACTAAAAACTTCAGTTAATAAGGGAGGGTTGGGAGAGGGGGGAGTAGATATTTAAACAAATGTACAAAATGGTCGTTTCCTCGTAGGAATTTTGTTTTCTTTAATTAAGATTGTAATTATATTTATTTCGACGATTAACCAATAAAAGTGTTTAAAAATAGTTTATGTAATTCTTATTGACATTTTAAAAAAAAACTATGATTTATTATTTTGTAACATGATTTGATGAAACAAATCAATCCCTTCTTCGACCGTTGATATTTATTGATTTCAAATCGTAAATTTCAAATTATTTATGTCTTACGATCCAATCGTGAATCGAAAAATAAATGTGAATCAAAAAAACATGTTCTTCGAAACTTAGATACTTATTTAATAGAAAAATCTCCTTTTGAACTTCCTGACGTTTCGGTACACATGCGTACCTTTTTCAAAGGTTCTTAGTCTAAATAATTATATTAAAGATTAGTAATTTTAATCTGAACAAATATGATGGATAATTGCGTAGATTTAAATACATTGTTACCTGAGTTGATGATGGTTTAAAATAGTCAAACAGATCAAATTTCAGTCAAAAATATAATATTTAAGTTAATTGTTAAAAAAAAAATTAGTCATTTTAGAAGTCTCAAAAAATTTCGAGACTTCAACCGATTGGACTACATTTTTTTAAAAATATAGTACGAGAAAACAAATTATCGTAGGTTAGGACGGACGAACAGAAATTGACAGTTTCAGAAATACATGAAGAATACGTAATGAACGATGATTTAATAGGCAAGTTTCCATTGAAAGCCACTGATGTGGAAGCGCGTAATTGAGTTTAAATTTGAAATAAGAAATTTAAAAAATGTGTATATATACACATACATACATATGCATACGTATATATACACATATAGCATACGTACATATACACATATATACATATAGAGATGATTAATATTAAAAACATTATTTTATAAGACTCTGATAAATTTTATTAATATTTGGAATTTCAGTCTGTAATTTAACTGAAATATCACGATATTTGTTTATAAAAATAGACTCACTAATACGTCGTTGATAAGTATTTTTTTTTTTCGCAAATATTTTAATACGTTTAAAATCAAAATCAAAAGACAGACCTGTTTTAAAATTCCCAACTTCACAATCTCTTTTGTCTTCAGCAATTCTAGTTTTTAATCTCCTGCCAGTTTCACCTATATAAGCTTTATTACAACATTTACATTTAATTAAATAAATAACACCAGCTAAATTTTCAATGGAATTGACGTCCTTTCTTCTTGACAAATAATTATATAAGTGTTTTTAAAATAAACATTGATATTAAATTTTTTAAGTGAATTTCTTAATCTTTCTGATAGGCCCTGAATGTAAGGCAAAGTAATATTTAAATCAAATCTATTGTAAGTATCACTCCAATTTCTTTTCTTGTTAGTTTTATTACTGTTATTGTAAATCTCATGAATGCATTCTTTAATTATGTCATTTACAAACACAAGAGGATAGTTGTTCTGTACTAAAGTTGTTTTTAAGAGATTTAAATTTTCTTTTCTAAATTGAATGTCAGATAATTTTATACATCTATCTACTAAACCCTTAATTAAACCAATTTTATGCCCAAATAAATTATGTGAATTATAGTTTAAGTATCTACGAAACCAAGAAGGTTTTTTATACCAATTGGTTAATAAATCACCATTTGGAGTTTTTATAATTGTTAAATCAAGATAGTTAATAACATTATTAATTTCACACTCATGAGTGAAATTTATACAATCTCCAATACTATTAAATGCATATCTGTGGAAATAATGGTTAAAATGTCGTCGACATATCGTTTGTACAAAATAGGTGTGAAATCTAACAATTGTAAAGCTCTTCTTTCAACATCTTGTAAAACTAAATCAGAAACTACAGGAGATAATGGTGAACCCATGGGGCAACCCAAAATTCGTTTATCAAATTTATTATTAAAGGAGAAAACGGTACCATTGAAAACTGTTCCGGTGGCTATTAGAAATTCATTTTTAGTTATTTTTGTCAAGTTATGATTTAAATTAAGTTTTTCTTCAATGCAATCTAAAGCGAGATCTAGTGGGATGCTGTCAAACATGGACACAACATCTAAAGAAACTATCGAATGGGTTTTTGGTAGATTTATATTTTTTAAACAATCTTTACGTTCCCAACTATTTTTTACAAATGAATCAGTGTTTATAGAAACTGGTTTTAAAATATTTAAAATATACTTTGATAATTTACAAGCTGGGGAGCCAACAGTAGAAACAATTAGTCTCCGACTTAAATTGGGTTTGTGAACTTTAGGGAGAGCATAAGCTTTTGCTATAACACTATTGTGAGTTTTTAAATGGTATGCACATTGGTCGTTAATTAATCTTTTATTTTCCCATCTAGTAGCTATGTCATTACATTTATTTTCAATAGTTGGATCCATGCTAGTTTTAATATTCTTGTATAAAATATCATTCTTAAGGATGTTTTCAACTGTAATGTTATAATAGTCTCTATTTGCTGCAACCGTTAAGTTACTTTTATCAGCCTTCACAACAATTAAATCTTTATGATTTTTTTGGAAATTTTCAACAAATTGAACAGATTTTTTTAATTTTTAAATTTATTATTATTACTGTGATTTAAAACTATTTGAGGAACAGTTTTTCGAATATTAAATTTTAAATCTTCTTCTTTAATATTTTTGATAGAATTTTCAATATTAGCAACTAAACTATTGATAGGAATTCGATTAACATTCAAAGGAACTCCAAAATTTTTTCCTAATGCTAAAAATTCAGCAACATCATCAGGGATTTCAACTGTTGATAAATTCTTAAAACAATTGTTTAATCTGAAATTAGTAATCTCTATATTAGAAACTAAAGACCTGTTTTTTAATAAGTCAAATTTTTTATAAACTCATCACGTTTTGAGTATTTTAGATTACGAAGACTTAAAGCTTGTGAATCAAAAAACTTGTTTAAAGAGCCATCAGATCTAACTCTTGAGAAACGATATTGTATGTAATTTGAAAACTGACCTAATTTTTGAATATTTTTCACCATGTTTTCAATTTCTAAACGTAGACATTTTGTGTGGAAATTGATTTTAGTTTTTTGAAATTTTGAGATTAAATTATAATTTAAATTAGTTACATTATATTTACTTAAATTTTGTTGAATATGTGTTGGAAATAAGGCATTATTTCTACACCTAATAAGAAAGTACGCTGTTCCTTAAGAATAACTAATTTTCTATTGGTGTGTAACCAATCTCCAATTTTTTGTCTTGTGACGGCGCCATACCTCTCAAGGATGTAAGATAAATAACCCATGTTGTCCAAAACGTTGTTGACTTGTTAATTGTAAAATGATTTGATGAAACAAATCAATCCTTTCTTCGACCGTTGATATTTATTGATTTCAAATCGTAGATTTCAAATTATTCATGTCTTACGGTCCAATCGTAAATCGAAAAATAAATATGAGTCAAAAAAACATGTTCTTCGAAACTCAGATATTTATTTAATAGAAAAAACTCCTTTTGAACTTCCTGACGTTTCGGTACACATGCGTACCTTTTTCAAAGGTTCTTAACTTAAATAATTATATTAAAGATTAGTAATTTTAGTCTGAACAAATATGATGGATAATTACGTAGATTTAAATACATTGTTACCTGAGTTGACGATGGTTTAAAATAGTTAAGCAGATCAAATTTCAGTCAAAAAAATAACATTTAAGTTAATTGTTAAAAAAAAAAATTAGTCATTTCAGAAGTCTCAAAAAATTTCGAGACTGCAATCGATTGGACTACATTTTTTAAAAAATATAGTACGAGAAAACAAATTAGCGTAGGACGGACGAACAGAAATTGACAGTTTCAGAAATACATGAAGAATACGTAATGAACGATGATGTAACAGGCAAGTTTCCACTGAAAATACATAAATAAATACATAGACAAATATCGTAAGATTTCAGTTAATTTACAGACTGAAATTCTAAATATTAATAAAATTTATCAGAGTATTATAAAATAATGTTTTTAATATTAATCATCTCTATATGTATATATGTGTATATGTATCTATGCTATATGTGTATATATACGTATGAATATGTATGTATCTGTACATACAGTCTGTCAAGTTAAAGCGTGGGTGGCTTTACTCGCAGTCGGTAAGGTGTATCGACATGATTTTGGTGTCAAAATATTAAGAAGAGCTCCCT
>NC_046658.1:46615474-46621466 GCF_010883055.1 Belonocnema kinseyi | reverse complement strand
AGCTCTTCTTAATATTTTGACACCAAAATCATGTCGATACACCTTACCGACTGCGAGTAAAGCCACCCACGCTTTAACTTGACAGACTGTATACACATTTTTAAAATTTTTTATTTCAAATTTAAACTCAATTACGCGTTTCCACATCAGTAGTTTTCAATTGAAACTTGCCTATTACATCATCGTTCATTCCGTATTCTTCATGTATTTCTGAAACTGTCAATTTCTGTTCGTCAGTCCTATTCTACGCTAATTTGTTTTCTCGTACTATATTTTTTTTTTAAATGTAGTCCAATTGATTGGAGTCTCGAAATTTTTTGAGACTTCTGAAATGACTTTTTTTTAAAACAAATAACTTAAATGTTATTTTTTTGACTGAAATTTGATCTGTTTGACTATTTTAAACCATCATCAACTCAGGTAACAATGTATTTAAATCTACGTAATTATCCATCATATTTCTTCAGACTAAAATTACTAATCTTTAATATAATTATTTAGGTTTAGAACCTTTGAAAAAGGTACGCATGTGTACCGAAACGTCAGAAAGTTCAAAAGGAGTTTTTTCTATTAAATAAATATCTGAGTCTCGAAGAACATGTTTTTTTGACTCATATTTATTTTTCGATTTGCGATTGGACCGTAAGACATAAATAATTGGAAATCTACGATTTGAAATCAATTTATTATTTTTATATACAAAAGAAACTTTTTTATGGGAATTATCCAACAATAAAATAAAACTGATGCAAAAACTGGGTATGGAGCACTAAATAATAATTTGCTTAATTGTTAATAACAATTTCTATCAGGATATATTGTTAATTTATTAATAATCAACTCAGTAAATGACGATTCTCAAAACGTTTAATTAAAAATTCTCTATATCGTTTATGAAAAAAAACTCTTACCGAAAACATTACATTCTTTATTAAGTTTTAGGAGAATCATACAATAAATGTTAACTTATACTCATTTTTCGTCAACCATGACCCCAATGCCAAATTTCAGCAACTAGCGTAAAGCAAACCATTTTTATGAGAAAAAATACTTGTAAGATATTCTTTCTAAAAATTTTTAACAATTTTTTCGTTAAATATTTTTAGAATCTTTTTTCTATAAGCAATCTTTTTTTGAGATAAAAATTCACAAACTGAAATGTCCAATTTTGTCAGTTTATTTGTTTACATATTGCTGCTCTGTGACAAAAATTAGAAAATCGCATACATGAATTTTCACAAAAAAAAAGTAATTTTGAGCATTTCTAAAAAAAGTACTTTGAAATCGGTTAAGAAGTACTACTTGTGGGCTTTTATGAACAGCACATTCGTGTTTCACACCACTGTGGAGCGGTTACCGTACACTGTACAAAAAAAGTGGTTGAAAATTACGGCATTAATCAGTAGACATAAAAATACTAGTGATTAACGTGGGAATTTTACTGCAATCGTTGAAAATTAATATGATACTTTAAAATCACATGCAGACAGGAAAATTCCCGTAACGTCACTTTAAGAAAATGTAATTTTATGTTCCTCTTGTAAAATTCAACTGTCAATTTAAAATGGCAGAGGCCATCTCAAGACAAAGAGACACATAACCTCAACTTTGACATAATATTATAATTTTTTAATTGAAGGAGTCTATTTATAAATATGATACTTTCAGCTAGTTCAAAAGATGTTGTTTTTCTGTTTCTATATTGCCTCACTCAAGGAAGAACTTTTTCTACTCACCTTATATACTAAATATCAGCATAAGCCTACGTGCATAGTTACGGGGGATAACATTTAGAAGGCTAAGCAACATAAAATATAAACCCGCGCATCAGAACATGTACACGTATGGCAATATGAATTTATCTCAATTTCAAATAGACGAAACGAATGCAATACTTGAAATATATTTGATACATAAAACGTTGTGTTGTCGAGTGACACCCGCCCGGGAATTAAATTTTCTCTGCAGTTGAATTACAAAATGCTGGAAAAATTGCAATCGTTCTACTTTTTTATACTTCCCATGTGAATTAAATTACAGTACATTTTGTGATTTTAAAGAAGCCTCGTAAAAGTAGATGACAATATCGGTTATAATATGGTTGAAATTTCCCACATTAATCACTGGTATTTTTGTGTCCACTGATTACTCTGTTAATATTACACTTTTACGGTAAAACTGATACAAATATTATGAAACTTAACTAATAATCGCTGCAAGTCCACGATAAACTTGTAGAATTAAATCATGAATCATAGTAAAACTTTTACAAACAGAATAGCAATTTTCAAATACTTTTTTTACAGTGTAGCACGCGGCGCGTGGCGCTTAACAATATTATTTATCATTAACCCAAAGAGCAAGCACAAAAAAGTTCAAATGGTTTATGAATCTTAAGCGTTCAGACTTATCACTACTTAAAAAATTGCAAATTTCTTATATGTATATATATGTATATATATATGTATACAAGGTAAAATCGCATTTTGTTAATTAAACAATTATATAAATGATCAACAGTAACAAATAACACAATTTTGTGAATGTTGTTGTGATTGAATTTTTTTCACCATCCATTCGAAAATTTCATCAATTTTTTATCAATAGTTTATTTGTTATAACATGACTTAACATGACTAATGGGTAGGTTTTTTCCAAAACTACACGGAAAAAATTCTTTAGGCGAACGAGTGAATCGAGAATATATTAAACTCAAAGAAAGTGACTGCTTAGATGAGGTAAAACGTTTAGTTAGTTTGAGTTAAACGTTTAGTTCCTTTACATACATTATTCTCGTAATGAGTTATTTGGACAAAGTTGCTAAGTTCGACATTTTATCATTTTCGATAAATTGAGAATAATTGTATTATTTTTAAATTATGAAAAATATTTCGTTATCATAGAAATACATTAACTTACAGCAGTCAATTTTTCGTCCGGTATCGAGAAAATTAAATTTCCCTGAAATCTTTATAATGCATTTGGAGGTCAAGTTTGTTGTTTTTCTCGCGTTTCTTAATATTTCAATATAATCACTGCTTGCAATCGAAAAACTTGTAAATTATTATTAACGCAACACAAACTCTATTCAATAATAACATTCGCGCACATTTTAAGTGGTAAAAAGTGTTTAATTATCTAAACTAAATCTGAACTGTCACTGCTATCGATTAGACTGTCGCCCTTTTATTTCGATGCTCCTATCATGCACTGGCGTTCTTCCAACAATTCCTTAAGGCACCTATTCTTAATATGTCTTTTATAAATATACTTATTAGGGGTTTAACTATACGATATCCCTTAATATGGAAAATGTCTATGCAAATCTATTACTATTTATTTTATAATATTTCTACACAATATTAACTTCTCATGATTTATCACTTTAATCATGTTTTATCCGTTTTCATTCCGACTTATTACTTTTGGGTTTAAACCGGTTTTTGATAATTCTATCAATTTCTTTCCCGCTTTATCTCATTTTATCATCTTCTTTTTAAAAATTCCATGCTTTTTTACTCCATTTATTAGTCTTCTATCTTAACACACATTCCAAGAATTCAGTATTTTTTATCCTTTTCTATGTTACTTTTTCTCGATTATATGCTTTGTCTGATTCCTTGTTCCATAAATATTTCTTCATCCTATTCATTTAACGAAAAATCCTATCCTTTTCTTTCTGATTTTAAACTTCTCACCCTATTCTACTTTATAATTATTCCATATTTTCGGTTTCATTTTATCACTTTTAGAAACTGTGCAACCTATGTAATGTGCAAAGTATCATAAAAACGATAGGACGCATGATACCGTGGGGGCTGATCGATCTTTTTGTTATATATGTATAATCTAAGCTTCAAATTTCCTCGTACCTGTGTTGTTTTTTCGATAGATTGAGCTTCCTTTTATAAACCTCTCATTGCTAAAACCAGACAAAAAAATCATATTTCATATAATAAAATAATACCAAACAAATATATTTTGTTTTTCATATACACAATAAAATATACACATTTTGTACCTTCACTGCCGGCTAATTTGGAGTATCTGGGCTACATAAATAAAATAGATTTGAATAAAAAAAAAGATAATACAGAATTGGTTAATCGTAGGAGAAAACTTTCTATTATATATATTTTTATCCAATATGATAAGGTGACGCTGATAAAACTTTTGAAATGTCACGAAATATGAATGTCATGATCTCTGATTGGAATTTATTCTATACTTCTGGTTTCAAATGGATTTTTCCACAGCGTTTGCTTGATTTCTAACGGTTCTATAGTAAATGCAGTAGTATAGGATCTTTATATTAACTACACCCCTCTAGACTTGATCTAAAATCGAACTCCTCCACCTTAAGATCACTATCTATCAAACTGTGCTTGATCGGCCAGTGTTGATCATCATTCCACAGATTATTCTAATTACTTTCACTATTAAGCCTTTATTGTTCCAATTTTAAGATTAATATTTATATTTTATAGGGGAAGGATTTATGATAAAAAAGGCTTCTTTTCAAGCTGTTTTTAAAGTGATTTCGTTAACATTAAATTCAATTTATTTCTATTCAATTTACATTTCTTACCTATATAAGGAGAAAATATAAAATTTTAATACGCCTGAGTTGATGGTAATATGTTAATTTCATAAAGAGATATTGAAAAACGTCTAATATGGAAGTTTTTTAGAAATGTCAGTAACTCTTAAAATACACTTACAAAATAATATTCGCTATTTATCTATACCAGCAGATAACTTCAGCTTTTTTATTAATAATGTAACCGGTATCGCTAGAACTATTAACATAAATTGTCAATGATAATTTTAATGCATCTACTAACGACTCCAAAGCAGTTATTCAACGAATAACCATTTTGAAGAGGATAAAAAAGTTATTTAGAAGAAGAACATAAAATATTGTTCAAAAAGATTATTGGAGCCTGAAATTCGGGATGAGTAAAAAGGGAATGGACTCACCAAGAATGGTGTCACCAAGCATGACTCCTTTTAAACTTATAAGGTCGTAAGCCACGTGCGAAAAGGTCCAACAGAAAGCGTATCCTGATAAAAAAAAATATACGACGAAAGCTTCATAGCACCGTTAAATGACAGTGTAAACAGAGCCTCAAAATCATTGTTGTTACCGACTTTTGCTCTGTATAATTAAAATCGTGGTTTACGAATTATGGAAACTGCTGCAAATTTTTACCTATTAAAAGGTTTTTATTTTCTTGCAATATGTATTTTGGTAAAGTAAGTAGGTTACAACCTTTCGAACACTTTGCTCTAAAATTTGTTCTTGCCTCTCCTAAAAAATATAATTTTTATGGCTTACGGCAATATGTGACATGATGGACAATATATATATTTTTTTATGCTGAAAATACAAAAAATGTAAAAAAGTGCTTTTTCCAAACTCGTCAAACTATTCTCATAACATGAGATACCCCAAAAAATAGCTAATAAAATGCAAAATAAAGTATTATTTTTAATGAAAAACTTCATTCTATGTTTCCGAAGTATAAATTTACTGCTACTTAGATATATTTAGTTCTTGCAGTAGCCACAAACATTTATGTAACCAATTTTCCCCGCGCAGCCACAGTGTTATAAAAACCACAGGTATCTCATATTATGAGAACCACACCGTGCAACTATGCACTTACTATGCCTGACCTGTACAATGAAAAACTTCAACACTATCGATATTTTCCTACTTAGTTATTTAATCCCCATTACGGCAGATGAACTTCACTGCTAAATACATATTTAATGAATAATAAATAGGGTTTAAAGAATTCCCTTACAAGAACTTGACCACCATCGATTTCACAAAAAGTTCGCCTATAATCTTTAGAAGCCCAATGAAAAATGGACTATACCACAAAATTACTCTTACTTCAAGGGCTACAAGTTAGTGATAGAACCACAAGAGTGGGTCTCTTAGTTTAGCCGATACCCCGCTTTCTCATATTACGAGAATATCTCA
>NC_046658.1:46607386-46615374 GCF_010883055.1 Belonocnema kinseyi | reverse complement strand
AAGAGTAACCTTTAGGGTAATTTGTATTTGCAAAATATGCTTCATTTTTTTAGTAACCATACAACTGCAAAAACTTTAATATTGCTGAGGTTGAATCTTCCAACAAATAATTTTATTAGCCCATAGCTTTAAATGTAGAAACATGCCAAATTTAGATCGCTGATTTTTATCTGATTTCGTGACTTATTTGATTAATATCTATTATTATACAATTATTTAGATACTACAAATCAATTTATGCAAAAAGATAAATTAAACAAATAATATGATTCTAATTGATGTGCATCATTGATTTTATAGAAAAATATATCTTGACAGAACAGAGTAGGACCTTGTTTTTTAGACACGTCTATTATTAATATTATTTTACATTGAAAAATTCAAATAATGTTGTGATTGAATAGCACAATAATTCGAATGTAAAATATACATTGTCCTCCAGATAAGAATAATGGTTATAGAATATGACCAGTGACCCCTGTCAGAGTAGTATTGTGAAAAGCGTGTGCTGTCTGAATAAGCAACACGTGAATTCAAGAGAGATCTTAAATGTATACCTTCTGTAACAACAGGAATAATAAATATGATGAAATAGAAAACATCTTTGTCTTCTTTAAATTTGTGTCCGCACATTCGAAGAGAATAAACGATCAACACCCCTCCAATTAAGACATAACCAATACATACTCAAGACGTTTTCTAAGTCTCGCCCCTGACCACGAGCGAGACTTCATTTTATGCTTTAAAATTCAACTCAAGACAAGGGCAACAATATCTTAAAAGACTCCGAAGGCCTCCGAGGCTCATAACTAATCCGCCTTAAATTTGACAGAATTTTTACATTATTTATTTTCATGGTATTTATTTGTTATGTATGATTTCCATTCAACTGCAATGATTATGTTTTTTGGTAGGCGAATATAAAAGTGTCCGCTTTTTCGTAACTCTAGCACAGGATAAACTAATGTTAGATTTTTTGTATGTAAAAACATGCTATTCGACGATTGTTTATTGATCAATGCAATAAAATCTGTCGTCCAATACGTCTTTAACAGCAATGGAAAAAGAACGAAGAATGAGTAAATTCAAGCCATAAATTATGTCATCAGATTTGAAGCAACTTTTTCGCTTACTTAATTATTATTTACAGCATAATTAGACTTATCTCGGACGATTTAAAACGTATTTTTGGCGAAAGAAAGTAAAGAACTTGGCACGACAAGAACCATCGTTTGTTTTCGAACAGAAAGAAAAATAGTGCCAAGTGATTTATTCTCGATCAAAAAATAACCTCAATTATTTAATAAGTTTAATTTAGTTCGTAGCGAATCTTTAAACTGAAATTTATGTAAAAGACGAAGAGTGAGGCAGTTTGGAAGTATGATTTTTAATTCTGAATCTCTTCCATGCTCATTTGACATTAATTAATTCATGAAAAATATATTTCATTGCTATCTTAAATTAAATCTTTATCTTCTGCTTTTTTCTGTGAAAAGATCACTAGAAACTTGTGCAATGCCTTGTCATATTATTAGGCCGAAGCTGAAAAATTACTATTTTAATCTTTTTAAATATAGTAGGTTCCGTGCAGAAGGTAAAATAATTGAGAGAAGATCTTATTTCTTTTTGTTTTACTGGTATAGTTATAATTATTTCTTAGTATATAAGCTTTTCGTCCTTCAATGAAGGATCTCCCCATTCAAAAACTTAAGGTGTTACAATTCGTTTAGGAACCTTATCAAGACAATTACATTTTTTGTTAAAATATAAAGTATCAATATCAAAATTAGTGAATACAATTTTTTAAAATAGTAAAAAACATAAGATTACTCAACTGCAAACAATATGAAAACCTTTCATACTGACGAGAGATTTGCCAAATGTCAAAACAACCATGTTTTATTTATTTTATATTAAAAAAATATTTGTATAACCTTCTTCTCCTCCATCTCCTTTACTATTACTAATTTAACTGAAAGAGCAATTAAAATATCAGATAATCGGTATGATGCGAAAAATTTATAAAATATACATGAATTATTAAGGCATAATAATTATGCAGAAAAATTCGTAAAAAATACATTAATAATAGAATAAAAATGTTAGAAGAAAAACCTTCTGACACTCAAGTTGTTATTAGTAACAATAATGGTCTGAACCAGGTCGAGAATTATATTACCGTTCTACCCTATATTAATGAGCTTTCTAAAGCTTACAACAAATTTATACAGTCCATATCATGTTAGACTTGTTTTCACTTACAAAAAGAATTCGTTTATTTTTCTAAGAACAAAGATACTACACCGTCTAATACATGAACACATGTAATCTACCATATTTTTGGCAAATGCGGTTGTGCCTATATAGGATAAGCCAGTAAATATATTATTGTTACGATTGAAGAACATGTTTATGACTGTAAAAGAGATAAAAGAAAAACTGCTCTTGTAACTCACGCGATTATTAACATAACTTCATTTTTGCAAAAACTGGAACTTTAAGTACAGAAGAAAAATTAAGGAAATGCCTTATATTTTTAAAAACAGTAATAATATCAAACCAGATCTTATACTGAATATGTTGGTGATATATATCGCAATCGCATCTTTCTTCCTAATAATAGATAGTCAACTTCAAATATGACAATTTACGTGCGTCTTCGTCGTTAAACAGGTGAATTTTTTCAGTTTAGACCATAGGTTCTCCTCTCGAACTGTCATGATAGGAAATATGTGTTGATCCACAATCGTGTTTATTATTAAATTTGCTCAAAATGGTGGCGAGGGAAGAGAAGAATAAGGCTGTGAAAACATTTTTTAAATGTGAAATGAATCAAGCATGTTCTGCATTTGATAGTTACCTTGCCGATATAAGATATTTCAAACTGTTTGCAGTTAGGTAATGTTATGCTTGTTACTCTTCAAAAAAAATTTCTATTTACTAATTATTATATTTATACTTTGTATTTTGACTAAAAATATATTTTCCATGATAGTCTGGAGAGACGATGAGGTTTCTAAAAAAATGTTAACATTTTAAGTTATGTATATACTGAGAAGGTCCTTCATTAAGGGACAAAAAGCTTTCACTAACAAATAATTATAACGACCAGTAGAAAAAAGTCTCAAAAGAAGTAACTGTTCTCAACTGCCCGAGAAATTCTCTAGATATGAATGCCATCGAAAACATTTGAGACTTGATAAATAAGAAGTCAGTAAGCGCGATCGTACAACCAAGCAAGAGCTAATCTGGATACTCAATCACACTTGGGAACATTGCTCAAAGATAAAGAGAAAACTTACAGACTGTATAAACAGTATGCCAAAACTACGAAATTACTTTTCTAATTGTTTCAAGTACGATACACATTGATATTGATACTTTTTTTGTAAAATTGTATAGAAGAATATTAAGGATGATAAATTTTATACAACAAAAAATGATTATTTACATTGAAATAAGACATTTTTTCATTAAAAAACTACTTTCAATTGGATTCTGTATTTCGAATGGCCACCTTTAGCAGATAATATAGCTTCATTGCGACGAGACATACTGTTTATACAGTCTAACATTTTTTTTCCTTATCTGTGGAGAATGTTCCTAAATAAGCTTTGGCTTGGTTGTAGAAGAATTCTTACTGACTTTTTATTCATGAAGAACATGCTAATTCTTCTGGCGAATTTGGCGAATCTAGTGAACTATAGTTCAAAAACACAAGAACGCTGAAGTTGCTGACAATAAATGACAAACAAAATGTGACAATTGTAATTTTTTATTTTCGGCCTAATAATATCGCAAGATTTGGTCCAAATCTACCAATTTATTGCAAATGGCAGGCCTTGTCTGTGGGATTTATATTTTATGAAGGTCGAAATAGGGATTGGCGATTATGGATCAATTCTTCAAAGTTCGATCTTCTTCACTCAAAAGATCGATCTTTTGACTCGATTCGTTACGAGCCAATTTTGTATCGGATCGATTCTTTACCTTCAGAATCAAAGAAGCAATTCTTTTATTTTCATTTATCTCTTCGTCCTGTACTTTCGTGACCGCAATTAACATTTTTGATCTTTATCGCTTTTTTCCATAATTTGTTCTTTTCTGTCCAAAACTTTATCTCAATCTAAACGCAAGCGCAACCTGCGCTTAATATGTTTATTACCAAAGTTTTCAAATGGAATAGACCTCTTTTTCAATCCTTTATTATTAGAAAGAGAAGCCCTAAACTTTTCATGGCATCACAGTTGCATGTGAGGCGTCTGATTATTTGACTTCTTTTTACTTGCGCGCGGTGAGACCATAGTTTGTTTCATCAAGGCACACTAGTATATTTTAGTAGACAGAAGAAGGAATAAGATAAATGAAATTATATTTATGTATAATATGTATTAGTTACTACAAAATATGCTAATATTATATAATATTTTTATGTGAGAAAAGAAATAAACAGAACCTAATTGTCGATCCTTTATCACTTTATTTGAAATTGAATAAATATAATTATTTAAAGGTAAATATAAACTATTTTGGTCACTTTTACATGGATCTTAAGAGATCGATTCTTCTGATTTGACTCTTTTGCTGAAGCGATATTAATAAATTCGATCCTGGATCGATTCATGAATCGATCGTTTCAAGAGAATCGCCCATCCTTAGGTCGAAATATAATGGACAATATAGTAAGCAAAAGAAAACTTTTGTAATTTTGACGCTACTAAATGGGGAAGCCTAATTTGAGATCCATAGAGGCCTGAACCAGAAATTGCTGATATAATTTTCTGTAAGACAAATTCGATATGTTTATAAAAACTTACAGTAACACTTTTTGTCTCAAATTATTTTTAAATCAAGGTTGCAAGTACCCCCATCAAGAATTTAAACCATAAATGTGAGACTTTTATATGCGACTTCTAAGTCTCGGACCTTTCCGCGAGCCAAACTTAGTCAAACTTAAGTGAAAACAAGTAAAACTCAAGTTGAAATACTTGTTCTCTGGTAGGCAGGTATGTCACTTGCCACCCGCAGACGCTGCCAATTTCTATCAGTAGAAGGTGCCACAGTCAGGACAATAGGATTAAAATCTAGACTTGAGAGCAATAACACCGTCTGTCAGGGAGGTATAAATTATCCACCGCTTGAAAAAGAAGAATTGACGACGAAATCACTAAAATAAGATACGCTGAGCTGCTAACGCAATATATGCGAGGCAAACTGAGATGAGAAGCTGACTTGTCACCTAATATTTCGTTCACAACATCAGATGTTACGTTCGATGAAATGATTGATCCTATTTGACAAAGGCTGTATGTCCTGATTGCTAGGATGTGTAGACACAAGAAACGTAATATCAGAAAAGATAAAAAAGTCCTTTAAGGTGCACGAGATAACAACTTTTGGTACAAGTTCATTAGGTACGCACACAATTCATTAGTTAGGCACTATCAGAACATGCTCGATCAGCCAGCACATGGTACACATTAATTATAAACAAGTTTTTTTCCCCCGGTACAAGATCTGTGCAAGCGTAATTCAATTTGTGAGTTTCGCAATGACCATCTGGGATATGAAACTCAAGTACTCTAATCCTCGTACATCGAGTTAAGTTGATGTAAGATTCTATTAAGAAAAGCCTTTGTGAAGCACCAAAAAGCGATTTTTGCAAAATATAATTCAATTAATGAAGTTAGACCTCTACAGGAACTCGATTAGAAGATTCTAAGTGCTGCTTAAATAAAATTTATGTTAAAAAAGAAAAAAAGTATAAAAATAACCCACATCTTGTAAACTTTTAAATAATTCAAAATTTCCATACAGCATGATATTTTTCGAGACAACATTAACAGTGGATCATTTTTGTCGATTCCTGATATACTGTTATGTCACCAGTATTGCGCCTTGTCATCCAAAATAGGCCTTTCTCGGATGGAGACCTTGGTTTTGTTGGGAGTGGCAATAGGACCGAACTGAGGGTACGACCAGGAAATGGCGCCAGAAAAAACGCAAGGACATCGTTCCAAATGGTCAGACCAGCTCAGGAGGGACATTCTTACATGTTGGCGCGAAAAGGATATATGCACAGGCTACAGGAGTGTTGGGTCAATATGCATCCGTAATATGCTCATAAAGTCCTTCAGCATTTAGGAGATCACGTATACTTTTTACCCGAAGAAGGACATAAACTTCTTTATCAAGAACCAGAGCAACATCCTCCAGCAAACGTAATACCCATTCCAGCAAGACCACGTTTCCAGATAGCCGATAATGCCAACATGAGAACTAGGAAATCACAAATCCACCAAAAAGTCTTTCTGAAGATGGAGGGAAATATGAAATGTGTAGTTTACGCGAAGGCGGACTTCCTGTTTAGCGATAATACAAGTAATAATACTTTAATACTCATGAGTAAGACTCGCAAACGTATAGTACAGCTTCCGTTTATAATTAAAACAGCGAGACGGCATGCGCCAAATGTTCAGTCTGTGATTAGCTACATAACATTAAATAAAAAGTTTAGTCCAATAATTAGGACACTTGATAGAAACTTACGGAAAGTAAATAACACGCTGAGCATGTGTAAACTGTTGACCCACAAAAATTCCATGTTTTCTACTCACCTATTTCACCTGTTTAACAAAGCGACATGTAGCATTAAATATCCGCCTAGTTGAGAAGAGATTTAAGTCTTCTGGTAACAATTACCATATTGGAGATACTGATAATTTAAATGAAGAAGCTTCTGATATCGCACTCTTCCGTAACTTTTGTTAGTGGAACGGAAAAGAGGTGGAGGCACCTCACTATAGGAAGCGGACTGGAACAAACTTCGTTACATGGTAGCGAAGTGAAAGCCAAAGTGTCAATGGGGTTGTCCACAGGGAGGAATTCCTTCTCTACTCAATTCCTTCTCTTGTACGTCGTTCCGACGTACAAGACTATGTTGATGACCTTGCGATTCTTATAACAAGAAATCATAAGGGCACTTTAGTAAAACTTGCCAAGAGCTGAACTAATCAGTACTCTTTAACAACTGGAAAGCCTTCAAAAGGTTTTCTACTTGGCGCTCACTAGTACTATGAAAACAACACCGACAGCAACTCCTGAGGTCATTCTGTACATCCTGCTGTTGCACATTTTCATACGAAGAATTGCATCAGAGGAATTCTACAGATTTCTATCAGGAGACAATCTTAATGATGTTGAGATAATAGATACACATGGTATCAGTAAGCGCATATTGTGCGAGTATAATATTCACGCTATGCAAACTGATGTTACTTTAAGGACATTATCATTCTCTACCTTAGAATAAATCCATTTTAGTACTTCGTTCACTCCTTCCTTTAGCTCCTTCCCTTCTAATCGTATACCCTTTATCAAAATAAAAATAAAGTAGCCCGTACTTTTCTAAAAATTGTTTAAGAAGTGTTATTTCACAATAAAAACTGAGTAAAGAAGTATTTTAAAAGAATGTGATCAATCGAAAACTACGCATTTGATGGAGAATTTGGTATAGAAGAAAATGTGTTTTTTTTGTTACTAAGGTTTTAAAGTATTTGTGTACATAATTTTTCTTTATTATTTATTGCTTTTGGATAGTTTTTAAACTTTATAAATATTTAGATAAAAAAGTATCAAGCCTCTTTTTAACACCAGTAAAATTCAGTTTTAAATTCTCTCTAAATACAAAATTTTCTCTTGAAATGTCTCAAAAACTTTTTATTCACCTTATGAAAACTAATTTATCATTAGGAAGATGCTTTCTTTCAAGAAACATTGAGTTTGAAAACTTATGTTTTAAATGTGGTTAAGGTTCACCGTAAGACTTGGTACAACGCTGCCTCAAAATAGTTGACCGATATTTTGCAATGAATATCCAAGTGATTTACCAGGTGTATACATATGAAACCGGTATTGCCATTTACCGGCCAATAGGCACACTTGTAGGCACTGTCGGAACTTACCATTTGTGCTAATTGGCGTATTGT